>NW_027497261.1:0-73378 GCF_021521415.1 Bidens hawaiensis | reverse complement strand
CCAATATGAATATGACTACATAAGCTATTATTAAACTATCTCTTGCATGTTGACTTTTTTGGTCCGATAAACAGCTCAATAAAATAATTTTAGTTTATCACACAAAAAAATTTTAAAAACTAAATAACAATCAAATGGGTTAAACGGGTTAACCTGCAAACCCGCCGGCTCAATGAAGGAAGAACATATGCAATCATCTTTTTCCATCTTTATAGCCATAAAATTTTCAAGAATCGGTTCTCACAGGTTACATAAGTCCGCCAACAGGTTAGAACCGGAACTGACCTGGAACCGACTAACCTATTTTCCCTTAATCGAAACCCGGACCAGAAAAACTATATTTGGGCTCTTACATGTTAATTGATTATATTATTACCTTAATGTGTTTCTAATAATATGTGTTAAATTTCATGCAGCCATAACTGTTTGCAAGGGGAAAACTCGTGTTGTTAAGAACTTGCAATCAACTTCTTTATCGTTTGTCAAAGGTATTTTGTTCATTTAATTAATGAAGTAAAAAGTATTGTTCAATAAAAATAAAATGCGTTTTGTTGTTGCAGAGGCACCTAATGGTGAGAGTCCATTCATTATAGTGTCGGTTGCTAAACAACCCCTATGGAAGCCTGATAGGCAGCCCATGTTACAGCAGGTGCGGAAAAGCCTGCAAGTATTTGTATAACTTTATTATATTTCAAGCAGTGATTCTGGAACCTCTTCTAGTGGTAGCTGGTGTTTTCCGTTAAAACCAATTGAAATGTTCATTGTGTTTCTTTCAATGCAGATTACCATTACGGCAATCCCTCTGCTAACGGTTCAGATGCAGACCAATAACCTATGGCTTTAAAAAAGAAGCAACTTAAGGTACTTACATGATCTCTAAAATCAATTTTTGAAAATAAATATATTATGTAAATGTGTGCATGTATTCAAGTGATAACTCTGTAAGTTGGAAAAATCTTGTAAATGAAATGACATTATATACATGGCAATTAGCAGAAGTAGTTTAAACCAGTTTATTTAAAAATGGGTCAATTTGGCTGACAGGGGAATGAATGAAACAATTTAAAATTCACCCCCAAAATAATGCTCAAATCTTTAACATTTTAAATTGTTTTATTCCAAAGTTGCATCACACTCAGTTGTGTTCAATGTTTTTAAAATCGGACCACACTAGCTGGTCCGACCGGTTGAACCGCGACTCGGAGGCGGAGGCAATCTGATTTATTTTCTTTGGAACATTTCTAAAATAACTGCCCCGGTTAAAGGCAACTTCCGGATGAACCGGTGAACCGCCTTGCATGGTGGAACCACGGATTTTTTTTTAGAATTTAGAGTTTTTATAGAGGTGTAAAGAGACCATGATTTATAAGTTTGAGCGTATTTCAATAGGGGATTGGATCATCAGTACTTCTCATTTGTTTAATCCTATTGGTGTTTTTACTACCTATTTGTTTAATCGCTTTTAAAAAGACTTTGATCATGGATTGATTAAAGTTTGATAATGGCGTTATCCTGAATACATTCATACAAGTTTCTTGACTGGACTTTGGTCAAACTCATTGTATGTTACACGTTATGCTAGCATGGGATTTTTATGACAATATGCACAAGAATTATTAATTATATCCACACACATATGGCCAAATATTGTCTTAACAATACAATATTGAAAAAACATATTGTGTAACGGTTACTTAATTAGTACGTTTAATGAGATATATTGTTGCATGTCATAACAAGAATTTTGTTCATGCAGGACTAAGGGATTGGTTTGAGCAAAACATTAGTGTTAATGATGCTGCTATATCCAGGCCTACAGAGGTATCTTTTCAAAAGATTTTGGTTAAATTGCTCTTTGTAGTTTGACCTCATGTAAGTCAATAAGTCAAACTTACCAAATCAGTTTAATGGGTCAAACAGAGGTACTTGTATGATGATTGCAACATATTTATGTTTCATTTTACAAGATTGAAGAAATGGGAGTGACCAATCGAGTTAAGATTCGAGTCATGATTCAAATAGGAAAACTTTTTATACGGATTATAGTTGGGTTGACCTGAAACATGAACCTTTGTATTTTGATTCATCAATACAATCTAGTGTATCTACGCACTTCCGCGTCAACTACTCAGCTACGTTCGTTGATTTAAAAAAAAACCTTAAATACATAATTGTGTTTAATTTTCTTTTTTGCTAACGATATATAAAATCGTGTGTATCTATGCATTTCCGTGTCAACTACCTCAGTCACATATTGTAAACCACGTTGATAAATTTAACTATAGCAAATGCGGGTACCATAATGAACCAAACAACTATCGACCGAAATTTTATTGCGTTCCCGCCACAACGCGCGGGCACTTCTACTAGTATGCAATAGTGTGTATTGTATACAATTATCAGTGTTGTATTTTCGTATATTCAATAGTGTATATTGTATTGTATAATGCAATTGTGTTGTATTATATGAAATAAAACACTATTGTATATATGCAATACATATTGCTTCACATATACAACACATCACGCCCTGCTTGCGGTGCGCACATATAATGTATATGTGTGTGAACCCTTGGGTGGGCAAAAGTAAAATTGCACTAATTTTGATGTTATTTTACTAATCACGTGAAAATAACGTTAAAAGTGGCGGAAGGTTAATCAGGCATCATGTGGTGGCGTTGATAGCCGAAAGACAAGGGCATATGCACCAATTAGCCGGTGTCCCGATGATTGAGTGTTATGTGTCTTATGTCCAAGGCTTGATTCAAAACTACTATCGAGCCGGGGGTCTCACCGGAAGCAGCCTCTCTATCCCTATGGGATAGAGGTAAGGCTGTCTACATCTTACCCTCCTCAGACCCTACCATAGCATTGCTATTGGTGGGATATACTGAGTACGATGATGATGATGATGATGATATATACAACACATCGACAGTTTTTTTTAGAACAATATATTATAATGAAAGAAAAAAATCACCATATATATAATAAAGAAAGTTAAAAATAATTTTTTATTAATTCTCTAGTCTCTCTTTAAAATGAGTTCTCTTTAGATCCCACCAATATAGGGGTGAGTTATAATAAAAAGAAATATTTTCATAGGAAGAGTAAGAATAAATCTAAGCCTTTGGATCTATGATATAGTGATTGAGACTGGTAGTTTTTAAACTACTAAATAGTTTCCTAAGATCTAGGATTTAGGCTACATAGTTTCCTAACTCTAAATTTTATGTCATTCCTGCTCTTCCTACAAAACTATGTCATTTTATTTTAACCTTTATATATATATACTAGTCAGGTGCCCGCGCTATGTAGCGGAGTACGTGCGCAAACCCGAGGTGCGTTCATAACTCGAAATTGGACACCTAACACGTGCAAAGCCAGTACGTGTGTAACTGACAGTTGAACACGCATAACCGGCACCTGAATGCATGTTACATGCATTAAACATGCTTAACCGACATCATGTGTGTAACTCACGTTGATTACTTGTGCGTTACGTGGTGTTGGGCGCTTACCAAGGTTGGGTAATGCTCGTTACGTGGTGTTGAACACGTGTTTATCGGGTATGATATATGTAAACAATGTCATCACGGAGCTGATGCCTAAAATTTACAACAATTTCAAATAAATCGATTTCCAAACCAACCCGTTTTGACCCGAAACCCATCTGGACCAGACACCATTTTAACTCGAAACCCGTTTCGACCCGATACCCTTTTGACATGACCCCTTTCGACCTGAACCCATACTGACCCGAACTAAATTAACCAGCTTTTGTATTGACATGTTCCGACTCTAATTCATTTTGACCCATGATTCGACCTGCCTGACCCGATCCATTGTCGTTACAAACCGGTAATCACGTAAATGTTAATTTTTTAAAATTAATAAACTCTAGCAATATCATACTCAAATTAAATAGAATAAAATGTTCGTTTTTATAAAATAATTTTCTTAAAAAAATATTAACGTGTGAAAAAGTTATGAACGTTTAAAAGTCGTGGAGGTAGTTTGTTTTAAATAATGAATAGATGTGTAAATATTCTATAAATTAACATTTTTTTAATAAAGTTATAAGACTAAAGTTGTACTATCATGTAAGAAATTAAAGTAACGGTACATATAAATTAAACTATCATGTAGTTTGTTTTTATGCTATAAAGACAACATTACCCTTAAAACTTTTTAAATCTATGCATAACATGTTGTCCAATAAGCAACAAGTTAGGTACCTCTTAAAATTTAGGAGTCCCTAACTCATGCTTTATATATATATATATATATATATATATATATATATATATATATATATATATATATATCCCCATGCATTTTTAAAATTTTTATGTTAGCAAAAAACCATGTTTTAACCGTGACGCTCACATTACTTATTTTTAAGGGCATGGCCGCTTGGCTCCCTTGATCTTCTGGAATTTTTAAGTTAAGACATGTAGGCCCAAGTGGGATTATAAATCATTTTGGATATATACGGTGTTGGAGGGTTTTGTATTTTTAAATGATACAAAATTACAAATACATTCGATCTTGTCTATAAATTTATGTTATCAAAGATAATAGAATAAACTACTGGACAAGGTATTATTATTAATTATTGTTGGATCCTAAGAAATAAAATACGAATTGAAGAGTGTATTGAAGTTAGTTACTTTAAAAATGTTAAGTGGTAAAAGTGAACAACTAAGCCGTTGATACTTGTTTCTTGTCTACTTTTTAGGACAGCTAATTATTTTCTTTTTTATTTGTTGATTTCCTCACATCACTTACACTTGTGTTAGGGTGACCGACAATGACACCCTACTCTCCCCCATAACACTCAACCTTAGAGCATGACGTAATTATATGTTTTACTTAAAATATACATGTAATACATCACACTTTGGTGCACATGCTAGCTAGGTGTTCCATCTAGCACTGCTAGAAATAAAAGTTTGACAATCCTGTTGGCAATTACCGCACACAAAAGAATATCAAAATGTAAAATAAAGTAAATAGTTGGTGATCTTTCGGTACTCACTAACGGATTATCGACATAACTTTTGTCCTTGGTAAAACGCCTAATTCTAACCGACGAAATTTTGGAGGGAAATTCATTGTTTTGTCGTTTATGGAGGGTACAATGATCCCTCAATAAATATTGTCGTTAGGCTGTCGCAGATAGGATTATCCACTAAACAAAATCTTATAGGTAATTCCCAGCGAGTTTCTATCAATAACGTTCAATAGTACTAACGAATATTATTGTGGGTGAGAATTACTTATTTTTAACTGTATTTAATTATCTATGTTATTTACCGGCTAGGTGTACTTCAATTGATCTAATTTATTATCGGGATTATATTAATCTTATTATTTATTAGTTTCATTTTTTAATTGCTCCCTTGATAGGAAAATCATGATTTATATTTACTTAAGACTGGGCGATAGACATTAGGACTGATTAGTAAGGTGTATAGTAAGAATAGATATCAAACCAAGATGGTCAATCTTTTGATAGATATATAGAGTGGATTAGCTTCAATAACAAATGAGAAAACGAGAAATCAAAGTTGAAACAATTTTCTTATTATTTTTTCTTAGGGTCTGTTTGATATGGGGAAACGGAATGAACGATGTAATGGAATGAGTGATTGAATACAATAGATCATTACCATTCCATTGAGATGTTTGGTTACCACACGGGAATGAAATGAATTATTACTTTATGTTGTTTGGTAAGTTAGAAAAAATCGGACTAAAATAAAAAATGGTAGTGAGTGTCTGCAGAACTGGTTGTGGAAAATGAGCAGTAATGGTGGTGATGGTGGGTGGTAGGGGTGTTCTAAATAATCTGTATCCGAAATATTTGAAAATTCGTATCAGAAATATCCAAATATTTGGATATCCGGATTTTCAGATTTGGATTCGGATAGTGATTTTGAAAATTTTCGGATATTTCGGATATCCGAAAACTTTATTTATTTTTTTAATTTTTTAGTGTATGTGTGTGTGTGTATATATAGGGAGATGATCATGAGAAAACTCCATTTTATGAAGAGAACTAGAGAACTAATAATGAAGTATTTTTAATTTAATTAACAAAAATATTTTTGAAATTGTTTTTCTTTCATTCTTCTTATATGCTGTTATTTTTCACCACAAAAAAATATAAAAATGAAAAAAAAATAAAAAAAATTAACGTTGTAATGCATATATGCATTACATCGACTTTTTTTATAATGCAGATGTGCAATAGTGTGCATTTTGATATTTGAAGTAGTGTTGAATAACATTTATATAGTTGTTTGTATTGTATATTTGCAATAGTGTTATATTATACACAAAAATTAAAAAAAAAATTGATATAGTGCATATGTGCATTGTGTTGTATTACATATATGCAATAATGTGTTTCGCATACAATTATTAGTGTCATATTTGCATATATTCAATAGTGTGTATTAGATAATGTATTTGTGTTGTATTATATGCAATAAAACACTATTTTATATATACAATGCATATTAATGCAGATACGCATTACATCAACGGAAAAAAAATCAAAAAATAATTTTTTAAAAATAGTTAAAAATAATTCTTAACTAGTTCTCTGGTTCTCTCTTTAAGAGGAGTTCTCTCTAGATCCCACCACTATATATATATATATATATATATATATATATATATATATATATGGGAAGGATCAAGAGAGAAATCATTGTTAGGGAGAAAACTAAAAAAACTCCTAACTCTAGGTTTAGATTTGTAAATTGCCTCAAACAAAAGAACTAGCATCGCTTCCCTGTTAGACAGACTCGTCGGTTTATTTTTTTAATTATCTAGTGTAAGCATATATATATATATATATATATATATATATAGGGGAATGATCAAGAGATAACTCCTTGTTAGGGAGAGAACTAAAGAACTCGTAACTCTAGGGTTAGATTTGTAAATTGCATCTAACAAAAAAACTAGCATCGCTTCCCTGTTAGACAGACTCGTCAGCCTCCATGTGCAATGATATTGACACAAATTGTTAGGTCAAGAAATTGACCTAAGGGGAAGATTGCTAAGTAAAAGATTTGTTCAAAATGACTTATGAGAGACTGGAATCTTCTCAACCTCCTCTGAATTCGCTAAGTATGGATCCGGGCACACCTTAGACCTCCGAGCAAGCTTCTACTTAGCCGGGTACGATATTTTTTTCTATCGGGCAGGGTTATCTTCTCTAAGTCTTCTTTAGTGAATCTCCGAGCAAGGTTTGCAAATTAGTGCACTACCGGGTATGGTTCACGAGTATATGCAAGTCCGAGCAAGGATCACTTTATCAAGCAGGATTGTTCTTCATAGCCAAATAAAGTTCACTTCCGAGTAAGCTTTAGGCTAACCAAGCTCATGAAGCCAAGAAATTGGAAGACCGGGCAATGTATTCATTAATAAGTATGGTCCAGGTACGCTTGATGATTTAATGATATATCTCAAGTATCATCAGGCAAGTTTCAACTTAAGCAAGGAACAGTGCAACCGAGCACACTTTGCTAATAAGCTTTTCACTAGCAAAGGGTTGAAGGGACCATTGAATAACAAGGTTGCTCGTAAGGATTTGTCGGGAAAAGTCTGGCAAAGTCAAGAAGATTGAAGTCCACCCGGAAACTGATCCCGAGCACACTTCTATGTTTCCAAGTTATGAAGGATGGCCGAGCATACTCGGAAAGACAAGATTGATGCAAAGCCTACCCGAAAGACTTGTTTTACACTTAGAATATTTCTGAATATGTAATTTGAATATGTAGTATCGGATAGGGTTTCTAAAAGGAATGACAGCTGTCCACAGGTGTCAGGCCTATAAATAGAATAATTTAGGGCACACCTAAGAGACACGGAAGGACATACACACAACAAGGCAGACCAACACATTTATTAAGAAAGAATATATTTGTGTGTGACGGCTGAAACCTTCCTTATCAAGAAACCCTAAAACGATTATCCACTTTGTATGATTGATATTATATAAATGGAAATCTTTTGAGTAAATCTTGTTTGTGTTTATTACCTTTGAATACTGTTTAAGCAACCATATGTTTGTTATTGATTCCGCCTTTAACAAACGGTGAACTTTCTAAATATAGCAACCCGTCATTAACACCCTTGTCAACACATCTATTTGTGTGAGTTATGACATGATTTGAGTAAGATCCAGCTGAAATCGGGGACCTGATAAGTGGTATCAGTGCTTGTTGCTAATTGAAGATTTGAAGAAAGATGACGTAAGCAGACCACTGTTCCATTGATTTGTGACATCAGCAGCTCTGTTCTTCATTTTTTCTTCCAGATCTACAATCTACCGGTGTTTTCTCTTCCTTATTTCAATTAAAGCTTTAATCTTTATATCTAAATCTTGCTCTAATCATATCAGACACATCAGATCTGAACAATCTGCTTTCAGATCTGATTATTTTAAAACCTTGCTTTTTATAAAGAAACTGTTTTTGAGTCTTTAAAATGTCTGCATATGAGGAACAAGAGGTGTCTACTAACAAGATACCAAGATTGTAAGGACAGGAAAACTTTACCAAGTGGAAGGTGCTTTTTGAAGCAGCCGTTTGCTACAATGATGTTGATATGTGGAATTCCATCAAGAATGGTCCACAAGCTGCAGTTGAGGAAGGCGCAAACACAGCTGGAACTGCTGCTGTAAGAGAAAGAATGAGAAAGGTGGATGACAGGGCCTTAGCTATGATTAAGCTAGGTCTGTCTTGGGAGATTCTAACCAAGGTGGCACATCATACAACTGCCAAACAAATGTATGATGCCATCCTTGAGATGTATGAAGGGAATACTGAGCTGAAGAACATTAAGAAACAAAGATTGAAGCAACAGTTGGAAAGTTTCAAGTATAAGGAGGGAGAAAGATTAAAATCAATACTAGAACGTTTTCTAGCTATTGTGAATGAGTTGAGAACAACTGATTATGTAATGACTGACTTTGATTTAAACACAAAGTTACTCAACTCAATGCCAAAAGAATGGTATACTGCTTGCAAGTTCATCCTTCAGAAGCATAATTTCAATGAATTGAAATTGGATGATGTAATATGCTTTCTTCAAGCTGCAGAGCTTGAATTGATTGAGAATGAAATGATTAAGGAAGAAAGACCATGCTTCAATGTTTCAAATGCATTGATTGCACCAATGGGTAACTTGACTACCAAGAATCAACAACAAATTCCCATCATTGAAGAACCAGTTGAGCATAATGCTGATACTCCAAAATCTTTCATTGGAGGTAGCACAAGTATTCAAGGAAATCAACAGAGGTTCAATGTGCAACTGATTGATGACACTGATTCTGCCTCTATGGCAAGTGGGAATTTACCTCATTCTAGTGGTGGAAATGGACAAGGCAATGAAACACAGGCCTTACTTTCTATGTTCACTGAGTCATATAATGCCTTTGTTGCAAAGAACTTGATTCACACCAGTGTGGTACAAGATGGCTTTGAACAAATTGATGCAGATGATTTGGAAGACATGGATTTGAAATGGCAAGCTGCCATGTTGGCTTTGAGAAGTAAAAGGCTGTATAACAGAACTGGTAGGTCACTGGTTTCTGGTCCTAATGACAGGATTGGATTTGACAAGTCAAAAGCAATTTGCTACAATTGTCAGCAAGCTGGTCATTTTGCAAGAGAGTGCAATCAACCAAGAAACTTTCAGATGAATCAATTCCAGAATCAACAACCAAGAGGACAGCAGCAATACCAACAAAATCAGCCAAGATTCAACAATAACAACTTCAATCCTAACAACAATTACAATCCCAACTTCAATAACTTTCAGCCTCAAATGAATAATCAACAACAAAGAATGCAACAGACTCAAGGTTTTCAAATGAACAACAATCAAAAACCTTCAAGCAACTCAAAATGTTCCAAACAACACTGTTCCAGCAAATCAAAATCAGATCAGAAATCAAGGGAATGTGGCAGTGACTACACAACATGAAGGAAATTTTGATTGGAGCAATCATGAAGAGGACATTGCAAATGATATCATGAAAGAAAATGTGGCATTCATGGCCATAATTGAGAAAGAGAAAGGATCATCATCTCAGGTACACTCTGCTTCCACTGTTGATTTGAATGAAATTATCATTGAACTGAAAACAAAAGTAGGCAAGCTGGAAAGTGAGTGTTTTAGGAAACAAAGTATCATCAATAGGTATGAGGCTAGTGAGCTGATCAGTGAAGAAAAGATTAAAAGCTTAGAAGATGACTGCATGATCAGTTACAGAGCTCAAACCAGATAAATCACTGAGATAGATGGATTAAAGAAAATTTTAGTTGAAGAAAAGGTGGAGAACACAAAATTGAAGGTTGAAACTGAATTTTTGAAGAATTTGGTCTCAACAGGCAACATATGTGGTATTCTGAACCAAGTAAAGGATCAAGACAAATACAAAGCAGTTCCACCTCCATTCAACAACAACTTCATGCCAAAAGTTGACAAAGAGAAAAGAGATGCATACTTGCAACAATTCAGAGATGTCTTTCAAGACAAAGAAGAATTTGTTGATTTATACAAGAAGGTAGAAGTGAATGAAGAGGGAAAGTTTGTGATTAAAGAAGAAGTAAAAGATGATAAGTCAATTGGAGTTCAAGTCTCTGAGGATGACTTTGATCCTGTTGAATTGGATCAAGATGATTTGAGTGATCTAAGTGATCAAATCACTGAAGAAGAAATCAATCTGCTGAAAGAGGAAGAAAATACAAGAAACCAGAATATGTTGATAAACTTCCAAAGTATCCACCAGTCACACCAAGAATGAAGAATCAAAATGATAAGATGAAAAGTGAACAGGTAACTTTTGATATTTGTGAAAAGAAGAAGATAAGCTACAATGCAGTCAGGCCACCAAGCAAGGCTGTATTAGAAAGGATAAAACAAAACAAAAAGAAGATGGTGACTGAAGAAATTGATACAGAAAATTTTATCCCAGTTTATCCAATCTTTTCTAGTCATGAGGTATTGGACATTGGAGAAGTAGAAACTATGGAAGAGTATGAGAAGAGACTGTCAAGGTTTAAGGAAAGTATTGATGAAGAACCTATGATTATGGAGAAAGTTGTCTTTGTCAAAAGCACACTTGAAAGACAAGACATCAAAATTGAGGAGTTTGTGCCATTTTCAATTAACTTTGACAGTTTAAAGAATCAGAAGACTCTAGGAGTCAAGTCACCTAAGTAAAGTGAAAGATTCAAGAAACCAAAAGAACATGAAAAATTCAAAGGCAAGGTATGGTGCAAGAAGTGTGATGAATACGGTCACCACACAGACTCATGCAATGAAAGACTGAAATTCCTACCATTTCATGTCCCAGATGGAACAAAATATGGTCAAGACTTTGTCCTGTACAAAAAGAAGTATGATGTATATTTGGGAAAAGGAAAGGTGTGTGGGAATGAAACAATGAAAAAAGAAGAAAACAAATCTGCTAAAGCGACATAGATTGAAAAGAAAGCTGATGACAGTACAAAGAAGCAAGGGACTAAATCAGCAAGAAGAAGCATATCTCCTAAGAAGCATGAGAAATTGACCAAAAAGAACTATCAGCCTTTGAGAATCAAACAAGATACTCAATCAGTCAAATCTGATGAATCACAAGAATCATCAAGCAGTGAGAAGACAAGAAGAAAAGGTGCATATCCTAGAAAGAAACCTACAGAAATCACTGGTGATGAGAAGTTTTTGCTAAAACATGGATATGAACCACAAGGTTTTCTTTGGAAACCTAAGACTGAGATTAAGGTTGAAACAGTTGCTGATGTGAGAGACTACTCAGAAAAGAAGGACTATGTGATTAAGGAGTATGTAACTGACTCAGCTGAGTACCAGAACTCAACCTCACTTGTTAAAACTCCAAGAGAGTGTGGTTATGAAACTGATAATTCAGACAACTTAGAAGTCACTCATGAAGATCCAAAACCAACAACACTCACTTCCCAAGAAGCCTGCACTTCATCACTCAACTAATCAAACTTTTTCTTTTGTGCAGGAACAGTCCACTCCTCTGAATGAAATATGGTATATGGATAGTGGTTGTTCTAGGCACATGACTTGTGACAAAAGATCACTTGTCAACTATGAAGAAAAGTATGAAGGACCTGTTGCCTTTGGGAGTGATGAAAATGGTGGAAAGATTGCGGGGAAAGGAATCTTAACAAATGGAAAGGTTTCTTTTGATAATGTGTTTCATGTTGAAGGTCTTCAGTATAATCTACTGAGTATATCACAAATGTGTGATAAGGGATACAAAGTCAGTTTTGATGATTCCCACTGCTTCATCTTAAAACCTGAGTTTGTCATTCCACCTGAAATGATTATGATAATGGCACCAAGAAATGGCAACTTGTATGAATTGAGTATGAAAGAAGCTGTTTCAAGAGAAGGTGCATGTTTTGTTTCCAAATCCACTGAAAATGAATCAAAATTGTGGCATAGGAAACCGTGTCATGTGAACTTAAAGAACATGAATAGACTTGTCAAAGGTGAGCATGTCATAGGCTTACCTACAAGAGAGTTCAAATTGGAAGATCATTGTAATTCATGTCAAAAGGGAAAACAACACAAATCTACTCATAAGCCTAAGTTCATCAACTCAATTGATCAAATACTTGAATTACTTCACATGGATCTTTTTGGTCCTGTAAGTGTGCCAAGTATAGGAAAGAAAAGATATTGTCTTGTGATCATTGATGACTATTCAAGATATACTTGGGTTTATTTCCTAAGTACCAAAGATGAGACTGCAGAGTTGATTAAGGGTTGTGTAACAATGATTGAGAACAAGTTGAATAAGAAGGTTAAAATGATGAGAAGTGACAATGGTACTGAGTTCAAGAATGGAGTTATGCAAGAATTTTGTGTAGAAAAAGGAATACTTCAACAATTCTCAGCTCCTAGAACTCCTGAATAAAATGGTGTTGCAGAAAGAAGGAACATAACTTTGATTGAAGCTGCAAGAACCATGCTAGCAGATGCTAACTTGCTTGTTACTTTTTGGGCTGAAGCCATAAACACTGCTTGCTATGTTCAGAACAGGGTGCTTGTAAACAAAAGGCATAACAAAACTCCATATGAAATATTCCACAACAGAAAGCCTTGTATCAAGTTCTTCAAGCCCTTTGGATGCAAATATTTTCTTTTGAACACTAGGGACTATTTGAACAAGTTTCAAACAAAATCTCTAGATTGTTTCTTTGTTGGATATTCTACACACTCAAAAGCATACAGAGTATATGTGAAAGATCATTTGAGTGTTATAGAATCATCTGACATCATCTTTAATGAGAATCAATTCAATACAGTTGATGGTGCAGCATGGCTGTTTGATCATGAAAAGTTAATAAGGTCTTTCAAGATTTATCCTGAAGACTTTGATGACACATTCTACAAGACCAGTGTAATTGAAGAGAAAAAGAAGAAACCACTGGACTTAGAAGAATTGTGGAAAAAGGTTTTTAGAAAAGAAAAGGAATATACTTTTGTTAAGGATTCCTCAAGTGATATTGTTGAACAAGTTCAAGAAGATAATCAAGAAGAACAGAATGATCAAGTTCAGAATGAGGGAGACTCAAGCAACCAAGCAAGTGAAGAAGAAGCTGCATCTACTACAAGATTTCAGCATTTGTTTGAAAGCTTGAATATTGGAAACAATGGTGCATCTACTTCAGGACAACATAATGATGAAGCACTGGAATTTCATGATGCAAAAACTGATTTGATCATTGAAGAACCAGAACTCAATGAGTCAAATATTGACACAAGTGTGTCTACAGATATGATTGTTCAAACTCCTTATGTAGAAAAGAATCATCCTTCTGAAAACATCATTGGAGATTTGCATGAAAGAGTCACAAGAAGTCACTCAGAAATTGCAAACATCTGTCTTTACTCATGTTTTCTATCCCAAATAGAGCCTAAGAACATTTCTCAAGCACTGAAAGACAATAGTTGGGTGGAAGCAATGCAGGAATTATTGGCCCAATTCAGAGATCTACATGTGTGGGATCTTGTTGATAAGCCATTTGACAGATATGCAATAGGAACAAAATGGGTTTTTAGAAACAAAAGGGCTGAGAGGGGTATGGTGATTAAGAATAAAGCTAGACTTGTGGCACTGGGATGCCTTCAGGAAGAAGGAATAGACTTTGAGGAAGTCTTTGCACATGTGGCAAGACTTGAAGCTATCAGGATCTTTCTTGCATATGCTGCCTCAAAGAACATTAAGGTGTTCCAACTTGATGTTAAGTCTGCATTTCTAAATGGAAAGATTGATGAAGAGGTGTATGTAGCTCAACCACCAGGGTTTGAGGATCTAATGTATCCAAACAGGGTGCATAAACTAAACAAAGCCCTTTATGGATTGCATCAAGCTCCTAGAGCATGGTATGATGAGCTGTCAAATCATCTTCTTGAAAATGGTTTTCAAAGGGGAGCCATTGACAAGACACTCTTCTACAACAGAAAGGAATCAGACTTACTTCTGTTACAAGTGTATGTAGATGACATCATCTTTGGTTCCATAAATGAACAAATGTGTATGGAGTTTGAAGGGGTAATGAAGTCCAAATA
This sequence comes from Bidens hawaiensis, assembly GCF_021521415.1. Taxonomy (NCBI): domain Eukaryota; kingdom Viridiplantae; phylum Streptophyta; class Magnoliopsida; order Asterales; family Asteraceae; genus Bidens; species Bidens hawaiensis. Next base: position 58,738 of record NW_027497261.1, on the reverse strand, counting down.
CAGCATGAGTTCTATGTGAGAAATGAACTTCTTCCTTGGATTACAAGTTCAACAAAAAGCTGAAGGGATCTTCATTCACCAAATAAGTATGTGAAGGACATCTTGAAAAAGTTCAACTGTCATGAGTACAAAACTGCTTCAACTCCAATGGACACCAAGGAAAAGATGATTGCAGATGAAAAGGGGGAGCCTGTAGATGAACATGAATATAGAGCCAAAATTGGATCTCTGATGTATCTGACTGCTACAAGACCATATATCATGTTTGTTGTGTGTGTGTGTGCAAGATTCCAGTCAAGTCCAAGGGTCTCCCACATGAATTCTGTTAAAAGAAAATTCAGATATTTTAAGGGAAGGCCATATTTGGGAATTTGGTATCCTAAGAATCAATCATTTGATCTAATTACCTACACAGACAGTGATTATGATGGATGCAACATGAGCAGAAAGTCAACCTCAGGAGGATGTCAATTCTTGGGAGAAAGGCTAGTGTCATGGCAATGCAAGAAGCAAAGAACTGTATCAATCTCCACTGCAGAAGCTGAATATGTTGCTGCATCTGACTGCTGTGCACAAGTTTTATGGATTCAGAACCAGATGTTGGATTATGGTTTGAATTTCCTGAACACCCCTATTCTTATTGATAATACTGCTGCATATTTTACTGTTAAGAATCCAGTTCAACATTCTAAGACTAAGCACATTGAAATCAGACATCACTTCATAAGAGATTGTAGTGAAAAAGGTTTGATTGAAATGCAAAGAGTTGATACAAGTGACAATTTGGCTGACCTACTCACCAAACCACTTGATAGAACCAGGTTCAACTTTCTTTTGAATGCCCTGGGAATGATCAACTCTGATAAAATCTGATTAAGGATGTGTGCTTGGTTGTTTACCTCTATGTTCTAACTGATTACTTTGTTTAGAGGTTTCACAAATTGAATGTTATGTGAAAATGCTTGAGTATGTTAATGAATATGTTGATTGAATATACTTGAGCATGTTACTGAATATGTTGACTGATATGTGCTTTGACTGATTAATGTGTGCAAAGAATGACATAAGTGATTTGATTAATATGTTTGCATGATTATCAGTGAATGTGTATTTGTGATGTTAAGATGAGTAGTCATGTTATTTACCTGTTGAATGCTTATCTGACATCACTGCTTAATTGCTTGAATATGTGTTTTATATGATCTTCTAATGTTGTTAAGATAGGATAGACTTTGAATGTTTGTACCGTCTGCTTGTCTTAATGATGTTATGTTTGATTAAGATTTGATTATGTGCTGCAACTGTTTATGTCAAAATGTGTTTTATGTCAAAATTAAGTGATAAAATGAATTTTTCTAATGAATTTTGCATAAATACAATTTTGAACCAAAACATGAGCATGTTGTCAATGGTGTAGAGATATGATAAGATTATTCAGTTCAAGCTTTAAAGAAGCTTAAAAGAAGGATTTTTCAATGAAAAGTCTCAGGTAGTTATCTTTGCTGAAAATTATGTCATTTGCCCAGTTAGAAGGACATACACTTGTGTATGTTTGGTCCTGCAATCTGCAAAGATTAAAAGGATAGCCATTAACCAGAAAAGCTAAAAGCATTTGGGGGAAATTATAACTTGTTTTCTATTCCTTCACTTAAAACTATATCAATAACTCTGACTTTGAAAGGACATATATTCACATGTATGTTTGGTCATGTTGACCACTTGTGGTCAAACAGAATAGCCATTTACCTGACAATTAAGAGACATTGGGGTGATTGAATATTAAACTGAATATTATGGGAAACGATAGTACATTGACTACTTAGCCAATCATATGGATTTATTAGGCTAAAAGGACTCTTAGTACAGTCATTGACATGTATGGTTGCTTTCTCATGATATGTAAAATCTAAGGTGATATAAACATAAAGAATATGCTAAGATTTATGTGGAGTTACATTGTTGTTTATGCATGTTCCTACATAAATCTTTTCAAATGATAGGCAGAAACGTGATTATCCAGTCATACACAAGCCTGTTGGTCTTTGGTTACCCAGAATGAAACATTTTTTTTAAAGGAATGACAAAGAACAGCTGTGAACTACTTAAATTTCAAATGTTTATTCAACATGTTCACAAATTTTTATTGAGAAAATACAAACATGAGGGTTAATTACAGAACTACAAGGGTGGAGGAAATCATATAAGTCATTTAAACATCCTGAATGAAAGGCCTGTAAGTCCGAATTGCGTGGCATGTAAGTCCAATGTTCAACCTCACATATGTTTGTAAATTTGAAAAGAAATATCTTATAAATTTTCAAAAATATGTTCTGTCATTGAAAGTTTTTAACCAAAACCAGGGGGTCAAAGTCAAATTGAGGTGATTTGGAGAAAGCCAAATAAGCCTTGAGGATAGATATGGAGCATCAGAAAACAATATGTGTTATCCATTAAATTTTCTGCAACTTAATTGAAACTAAATCATATCATCAAAGAAATGAAAATCATGTTAAGTCTAGACCTGCTGTTGACATGTCTTTGTAGTTATAATAATGCTGAGAATGAAGTATTGAGAAAGCTACTTAGTCAATATGATCCCATTCCTGAGATCTTTTCAGTTATACAAAAGGAAATTGTTTTGAAATGAAACATATCTGAAATTTGATCTCTAAATGCACCATTTGCTCTTAAACTATGATTTTTAAAGATAAAATTGTTCTGACGGATCTGACAAGTGGTTTAAGTCAAAAAGTGTTGCATTTTGCCTAAAATAGGTTGAATATGTAAGTTCGGGTAAGGTTTGATGTTATTAAACCTTCCCAAGCACAAACTGTTTGAATATGTATTTTCGGGTAATGTGTGACGTTCTCAAACCTTTCCGGGTACAAAACAGTTGAATATGTGTGAGTATGTATTTTCGGGTAAGGTTTGATGATTCATAACCTTTTCGAGCAAGCTTTGTCATTGTTGACTAAGTTTATGATTTTCGAACATGCTTTGAAGTGTTTACACTTTTCGGGTAAGGTACACCATTGTACAAATTTCCAGAGCAAGCTTGAAGTCTTGAGATGATTATGTGTTTTAGCTAGCCTTTTAACAAGAGATAATTGTTTCGGGCAAGCTTTGCATTTTGTTTATGCTGAGTGTTATTCCAAGCAAACTTTGTGAACCCATTTAGTACACCATGTAAGCTTTATGTGTGTGAATATTTTTTCTTTGAAATTACCAGTGTTTTCGGGCAAACCTTGTTTTCCAAACACACTTTATATTTTGGGTACACTCTTGTTCCCCTAATATACTTGGTAATTTTCAAAATTTGTTTTTCCGAGTACACTATTTGCTAGAAATCCTTTTCGGGCACACTTTGTACTCTAGGAAGATTATTCGGGTATACTTTGCATAAGAAGAGTGTTCGGGCATACTAACATTATGAAGGTTGCTCGGGCACACTATGGTTTTAAAGTATACTTGATTGAATATACTTTTATTGTGATTGATTGAATATGTTTCTTATTTTTGATAGGACTTATGCTAGATTAAGATTTTAATTTAAATTTGAGAAATTTTATATGGGCATCTTAATTGATTCCTAGTAAGAATGTTTATTTGATATTTTATACTTGATTAATTATCTTGTGATTAATTTCTCAAGAAATCTGGTATTTCGAGTAAGCTTTCTTCATAGTGTCTTGACTTTAAGTTACATAGCTTGATCAAGCATGGTTTGTGATTAATAGGAATCGGGTAAACCTTATAAAATTAAAAGAAAATGTTGTCAAGAAAGGTTTAATATTATTCGGGTAAGCTTTGTGTAAGTGAAAATATACCGAGCAGACTTTGCAAAGGATTACTTTTCCGAGTAAGGTTTGCTAAGTCTAAAATAACAAAGACTTATATGTTGTAAAATTGGTTTTTAAAATATCAAGTGGATAATGTTACTAGTTGACAGCTAATAATTCACAAAACGACAAAAAACATTTAAAACCCACTTTCAAAAGGTATATAAGAGGGAGTTAGGCAAAATTTTAAACATTATATTTCCCTCTCTCTCTTTTTCCACTGCAACTGCTTATTCACAAAGAAACCCAAACCGACCTCTCGCATTCATTATTAATCCAAACCCTAACTTGAATCAGCCCTTTAATTTCGACTCGGTAAGCATAAATAATATGTTTTCCGACCATGATTATACTATATTGGACTTTGATTATGAACTTGATTACTAATATTCTGTTTTTGTGTTTAGGTTATTAATTTGTCGAAGATCAGGTTCTTGAATAAAATTTCTCTCTTTCTTCTACAAATATATAACTTGAAATTGTGTAAAGTTTTAAACTTTTAAACTAATTTCACTTTGAATATGTTTGATTGTGATCTTCAGATATGGCAGAAGAGGATCAACCCAAGTATGCTTTTGAAAAGAAGCATAACATGTGTGCTCTATTGCAAGTCACACCTGACAACGAGCCGGTGGCACCAATGATTAACTGGATGGATCGATCAAATGTCAACTTTGCTTTCACTGAATGTCCTGTTATCTACAGAAATCACTCACTGGATTTCTGGAGATCAGCAGAACTTGTTGAAGACATCAATGGAAAGAGAATCGAGGAAACTGTTGCAAGACAAGAAATACACATCACTGAGAGGATGATAAGAAGATGCCTGCGGTTGAATGATGATAACCATTATCATATAAACTTCAATACAGCACACCTGATGAAAATATTTGAAGAGACAATGGGTTATCAGGGAACTGTACATGATGGATAGTTTCAAAAGGGGATGTTTCCGATGATGTATAGATTCTTCATTCATCATGTGATACAGGGGGTTTGCTCCAAGAAAAGGGTCATGGACTTTGATGAGTCATTACTTAGCAAATGCCACTATTGGGATTATGTATGATCTACCCTTCAATTTTTTAAAGATGATATTTGATGGATTGGTAGCAAACTTGAAGAAGGCAGAGAAAGACAGATTCTTTCAATACCCAAGGTTCCTGCAAATAATCTTTAACAGAGAATTAAGAGATTTACCCACTATGGGAATTACACACCTACTGCAAAACCCTGATACATACAACAGAATTAAGAATCCAGGTGTTGCCAATAGATTCAATTCTGAAGTTCCATTTGAGATCTTGCCATGGTTGTTGGACCATGAATTGAATGTGATGCCATTGCCTGAGTTAAGCTCAGAGGAGGAAGGAAGAGATTGTAACGATTCCGACGAAACCCGGTATACCCTAACCGGTAGACAATAGTTACGTCATATTTAATGTCGGGTACATGAGTTATCATAGTAATTATACGAGAATACATGGTTCACTGTATTGATCGTACGTGAATATATAATTCATCGTATTGAATATGCGATTAATCGATCGATAGTTATTGAAACCCGAACGAATCGAGGGTTCAATTAGAGACGAGATATATGATATTTAGTGATGTTTACGAAGTATTAAAGCTTCGGGATAAGTGAATTAAAGCACAGAAAAAGAATTTCGATTTAATGGTACGTCGGTACATTAAACGAAACCTTTAATACCAAACCGAGCAAGAGATGATCGATCAAGCCGAAAAAGATGCGCGATACTTAATGATATGATGTTTTAAGTTAATAAATGTCATGGTTTAAGTTTTTTAAAGTTTTTAAATCGGTTTTATATAAATTTCATTTTTAAGCCGAAAAACGACCGTTTTAGCCTTGTTTTAAGCCGAATTAAACATTTAACTGAAAAACGAACTGAACCAGATTATCCAAAACATTATCCGGATTGCGGATATCCAAACATGTGGCTAAGAATGAAGAGGTGGGTCCCACCCCACCCCCTCACTATTTCCGATCGGAATGGGAGGATATCCCATAATCCTCATTTCTTTTTTTTACAAAAACCTTTCAAGATCTCACAATCCTCACAACATCACGAACTCAAAACCGAGAGTTTTAGCAAGAAAAACAAGGTAATGATCGAGTTATGCACGTGTTCATCTTCGTTTCTTGAGTTTATTTGCAAGAAAATGAGGTTTCAAAGATGAAAACCGATTCTTGCATGATCAAGTGATGTATACGGGTTATACAAGGGATCTTGGTCCAAGAAAGGAGTTAAACGAAGCAAAAACGAATTTTTACGGTTAAAACTTTAGTTTTGAAACAATAACCGAAACTATAGTGAAAGAGGCTTGATCGTGAGTGTAACTTGCTTGGTATTGTGGTATGTTGGTTGTAGGTTCTGTATTTAGTGGTAGATAAGGCGGAAAAACGAGTTTGTAGCTTGTAGTGGCGGAGATCGAAAGGTATATTTGGTTTATGTTCGGTTTTGGAGTTTTTGGACAGATTGTTTATGGTTTAGAGTTGGGTCATGAAATTTTACAGGGATGTTCTACACATGAAAATAAGAGTTCTGTGAAATTTTGGTAATTTTTGGACAAAGGATGAATATTTGGTGAATTTAATGCTCGGTTTTGGCTAAAAATGGTGAAAAATAGTTAAATATCATGAAAAATTCTGGAACATTGCATATAAGCTTTTTATATCATTTATAAGTCACACACAAAATTTGAGGTCAGTTGGAGAAGTCTAAGTAGGCTTTTCGGTTAAACGAGTTCTAGGGTTTTCTAGCTCGATTTTGATTAAAATGGCATGTAAAGGAAGATTTTGGTTCTGGAAAAATTACAGGGGACTATTTGGATGGCAGGGGACATCCAGGATAAATTTGGTATTTTTCTAAGATCGTTTGGTATTTACGACATATTTAGTGTTTAAATGGTGTTTAAAAACAGATAAATAAATTTTAAATATAAAAATTAATTCTGTTAATATTTTTATAAAATTCCCCACTGTCAAAAAGTGATTTGTGCAAAATTTCAAAATCCGGGACTAAACGGATAATTATTTGTGCTAAAAAGAAGATAAAAACAAACTTTTAAAGTCTAAAACGCATAAACCGGTAAAGTTCGTCTAAACGAACTGACTGGTGTATAAAAACCCTAAAAATGAACTATTTTCATATAATAGAATTAAACAAGTAAAAATGAATCATCCGAAAGTAATTCGGATGATTTGGGTATTTTTTTAACCGATTTAACAGTTTCCGGTACGCCAAAGACGGAAACGGGTCCCGCGGCCAATCGGGGGGTCTAAACCGAGCTCAAATTTCACAACTTTAATTAAATTATCAGTCAACCACTACTTTCGGGTCGTGTGTGACCAAACTTATTTTTGAAACGTAAAAACGGATAACCGTGCTAGGCACGCAAAACGAGAAAAACAACTAATAGTAATTATGACCATGGAACTCTAAACGAAATCACAATCTGAGTCCAGAGAAGTGTTCTGGGTTAACATTGCCCCCGGAATGGGTACAGTACTGGGTTAACAGTGTCCCCAGATGTACCAGTTGATACGGTTAAAGTTATATTAATATTGAGTGTATAGTAACGATCGTAGGGATCATATTACAGATTGGACGTGTTAACTGATAATGATTGTTGTTACCTGCTTGCATGTGCTAAGGTGAGTTTCACGAGCCCCTTTTTCTGAATTGTTTTCAAAGATTTTCCCGGGGCGGAAGCATGTTACTATTGAAATGTTAAGTACATACTGAACGCATGGATTTGCGTGTATTTATAAATATTTGATTGTACGGGAATCGTACGGAATGGGTACAGTACTGGGTTAACAGTGTCCCCAGATGTCTCTAGAAGTGTTTCTGGGTTAACATTGCCCCCGGAATGGGTACAGTACTGGGTTAACAGTGTCCCCAGATGTCCAAAGAGGTGTTTCTGGGTTAACATTGCCCCCCGGAAAGGGTGCAGTACTGGGTTAACAGTGTCCCCAGATAATATTATATTATGATATTGATTTTATCAAGGTTTGCTCAAATTGTGTAACTCACCAACTATTCGTAGTTGACCCGTTTTCTCACATGCTTTTCAGGTACAATTAAGATGAAGTGATTGCTTACGTGCTAAGTGCTTGATGTGTGTAAGATTTGCGTGCGGGATGTTAGGATATATTATAATAAATAGAATTATGTATCGTATGGTATGATGTGTGTATCACCTAGACGGTAATGAAATACGAGATAATGTAATTTGAAGTATATTAATGTATTCAGTTTTCTTTATAAACAATGTGGTTGATATCAGAGGTGTCTGTTGCATCCCGTTTACGTTTCCGCTGCGGTTACGGGGTGTTACAGAGATGATGTTGAGAGTGATGATGATGGCTCTGATGATGAAGATGATAATGTTGATATAGATGAAGGAGGAGCTGGAGTGGCTATGAATATTGATGCACCTGATCAGGGGGAGAAACTTGAAGAACATAAGCAACCTATTCCAACACCACCACAATCACCATTACACATTTCCCAACACATTGTACCATCACCACCACAAACTCCACCACATCAAACTACTCAATCCCCACCACAAACACTAACCATAAGCCAACCTGAAACATCAACCCATATATCCCCAACACCACCAACATCTAGCCCAATTCACTCAGATCCATTCATCCCAAGCCCACATCATACACAATCACCACAACAATCCATATTCCAAACTCACACCACAACCCATGAACAAACTGAATATGAACCATTTTCTACATCCTCACCTACAACACCACCCACTGACATTGACCTGTTGACCCTGTTAAAAGAGAATGCTGAATTGAAGAGAAGGAATGAAGAGGTCACTGTGGAGAATGTTACGCTATTATATCAGTTGGCAAGGGCTAAAATGAGAATTCAAACCCTGGAGCAGGAGGTTGAGAAGACCTCGGCTGCCCCAAAACAGGGGGAGAATCTATGCCAACTGTCTCAGGTGTGAATGTTGAAGAAACTGTAACAGTTGTGGAGACTGCAGACAGTTTAAAACTGATTATAAATGTCTATGACGATGGAGAGGAGAGTAGTGAGAAGAGGAGGATTGAAGATGATGAATATGAGGGTGATAGATCAGATGTAGGAGAGCAGTATTATGATTACAATGAAGAAAGAAATAATGAAATGAGAATTGTGGAAAGGGATGAAGAGAATGTTGAAAAAGATATTGAGGAAAATGTAGCTGCTACTGATATAACTACTGATATTTTAACTGATATAGCAACTGATGCTTTGAAAGAAGTAGCTACTTACATACAGACTGATGATCAAACTGAAGAAATCATTGATGAAAATGCTGCTACTGAGGAACTTATACAAACTGAACCAGAAACTGATCAACAAGCAAGATCCAAGAGAGTAGAGCATGACCCGGAACTAGAAGCACTTGAGAAAGAAATAGATGACTATGAACAGTCTGAAGATGAAGAGGATGTGAGAAGAAGAATTGAGAAAGGTAAAACAAATTTCATTGAAGAAGAGCCTATTAAGGCATATCCAGAGAAAGATGTGTTGTTTACAGATGATGAAATTGCTGCTGCTGCCTTAAGAGAACAAGAGAATATTTTAAGAGAGACAAGGGATAGGGAGATACTGGCTCAAACACTGACTCTAGAAGAAATGGCAGAGCAAGAAAATTTGATCAACCAAGCCAATCTTGCTAAAGAAATTTTTGAAGAAGTGGCTGATCAAGAAGCAATTGAAACACTGATTATGATGAACAGAACTATGGAAGCTGACAATTCCTTGGCTATGGTGGTTAGTATGTTTCAACCACAGAGCCAACCTGAAAAGGAATCTGAAAAGGCTTGTGAATCTGAAGAAATGCCACAAAAGGAACCTGAAAGGGAACCTGAAAGGCCAACTGGTGAATCTATTGAAGAAATGATGGCTAATATCACCAGAATCAGGATGGAAAAAGCCAAAAGATTTAAACAAGTGTATACAAGAAAAAGGAAATTTGATGAACAGAAAAGAACTGATGAGAGAAGAACAAAGAGAGGAAGATGGGATGAAAAGAATAAGTGTTACATTGAAACTCCTGAAGATGATGGTGATAATGATACTAGTCCAATTAGAGCCATTCCACTGCAGACACTGCAACCAGGTCAACAGATTCCAGGTGTTCCTGATGTGCCCATCAAAACTGAACCAAATACAGAGCATCCACCCTCTGATGAACCCAAGATTGATGCTATGAACGACCTAACTGAAGAGGAGGATGAATCTGAGGATTCAGATAATGATGATAATTCTGACGATGATCAAGGTAAAGAAGGAGATGCTGTTAATACTGAATCTCCACAGGTTGAAATGACTAATGAGCAAAGAGCCAATATTGAGCTAAGTATGAGAGAAGCTAAGAGAAATCATCCATTGGTTGTAAGGTTGAGGAGGTATGGCATAAGTTTTGAAACTTTGGCTGATCTTGATAATGATCAGTTGCAAAAGAGACTTGACAAAGAGAGGGATGGTTTCAAGAAAAGGATGGAACAAAAGAATAGAGACTGCCAGAAATACAAAGAATATCTCACAAGGCATAATTATTCAGAGAAAGATCTGTCTCACTTCACAGTTGACCAACTCCAAGACCTTTACAACAGTGAAAGAGAAAAGGAGAATGAGAAACTTGAAAAGATTGAAAATTTGAAGAAGAAGTATGGAGGTATGTGTGGTTATTTGCTTGAAAAAGGTTTGAAGCCTGAAACGGTTGAGAACCTAACTAGAGAATCAGTATTGGATCAGTACAACAAACTGAAAAGAAAAGAAAAATTGAAGAGGGTCCAAACTGAGAGCTCTACCAAACATGCTGAAACATCTGTTGAACCTCAAACAAAGAAAAGAAAGATAATGACTCTGAGGGAGAAACAGAAGATACAGGGTGAAAAGGAAGTGTCTAAGGAAGTTCCTGTTGTTCAAACCCCTACTCCACAAGAAGTGGATTCTGAACCTGAAGATGAACCTTTTGTACCTTGGGAAAATGAAGAGATGATCAACATACTAAGGAACATAATGATTAATCAAAGAGGAATGGATGAAGCCTCTTTCAAAGCTTTGGAAAAGGAGGATTTGAAATATCTCTTCCATATCCAAAAGGCTGAATGGGAGAAAGCTCTAAAAGAAGGTGAGAATCCTAGATACTTTGCAGATGGGAGTTTTGTACATGCTGGTTTGTCAAGAACCCATGGTATGGAGAAAATGTTGCTAGCTCTTAAAGATGCAGGTGCAAATGTTGTTGAGCTTGCCAACATTCCAACTGAAATGGTGGAAGCAGTCTACATCAAATTCTTCAATTTGGGGCCCAGAAAACCCAAGAAGTTTGTTCCTTTCAGACCACCAATTTCAAGAAGATATCCACAAGGTGGAAGAGGTGAAGGTGGAAGAGGAGAATCAAGTAGATCTGCACAACAAAGAACAACAAGACCACAGTCAGATGTGGATCTTCCTAGAGAGATTTACTATGATTCTGTGTGTGAATGCATAAGAGTGATTATGGAAAGTAGACAACTAAGAGATATAGTTGTGAGAAGTGATTTCTATGAATATACTCAAGAACAATTAGAAAGAATGACAACACTCACTTTGTATGATTATAGAAATAGAAACAGAGTGGCTGGAAGACAAATGAATGATCTTTCTAAATTCCTAAGAGAAGAAGCAGACAGAGGATTCAGATTCCTGAAAGTAAAGAGAAACTGGAAGACTGTCCAAATTCACAGATCAAAGAGAACTGCAAAGTTAAGAAGGATGGACATAACTGAAACAAAATACAAGATGAATGTCAGAGACAGGAATCCACTGTCAAACATGAACACATGCATAAGTCTTGAAAGAAGAATTACACGCCCCAACTATACAGTCCAAAGAAATGGCATCATTACTGAAGTTGAATACAAAGAAAAAGATGACCATTACTTGCTGAGAAATTCTGATGGAAAGGTACTGGAGATTATCAAGAAGGATGAAGACTTGAATTGCTTACATGATGAAGATTTAATGGATATTAGGGACTGGGTCATACCAGAAGGTCATACCCATTACCAAGCCCTTAATATCTTCAGAATGAGAGCTGCATCAGTGATAACAAACAGAAGGCAAGCCGCATACAATGCATGGAAAAGACAAAATTCCTAGACTAGGCTTTTACTGTGTAATGTCTTATGACAGCCTTTTTGAATATGTAATTTTGTTTATGTTAATTGAATATGTAATTTGACCTTTGATTTGATGTGTATTTTTGACTAAGTGTAAGTAACCTTAGAAATTTTTTGAGTCAGCTGAGGTGTTCCAATCTAGGGGGAGATTGTTGGGTCAAGAAATTGACCTAAGGGGAAGATTGCTAAGTTAAAGATTTGTTCAAAATGACTTATGAGAGATTGGAATCTTCTCAACCTCCTCTGAATTCTCTAAGTATGGATCACTTTAGACCACCGAGCAAGCTTCTACTTAGCCGGGTACGATATTTTTGTCTATCGGGCAGGGTTATCTTCTCTAAGTCTTCTTTAGTGAATCTCCGAGCAAGGTTTGAAAATTAGTGCACTACCGGGTATGGTTCACTAGTATATGCAAGTCCGAGCAAGGATCACTTTATCAAGCAAGATTGTTCTTCATAGCCAAGTAAAGTTCACTTCCGAGTAATCTTTAGGCTAATCAAGCTCATGAAGCCAAGAAATTGGAAGACCGGGAAATGTATTCTCTAATAAGTATGGTCCAGGTCGGCTTGATGATTTAATGATATATCTCAAGTATCATCAGGCAAGGTTCAACTTAAGCAAGGAACAGTGCAACCGAGCACACTTTGCTAATAAGCTTTTCACTAGCAAAGGGTTGAAGGGACCATTGAAGAACGAGGTTGCTCATAAGGATTTGTCGGGCAAAGTCTGGCAAAGTCAAGAAGATTGAAGTCTACCCGGTGAGTATTTTACTTGGTAAAATACTCTTCATGTAAAGTCTACCCGGAAACTGATCCCGAGCACACTTCTATGTTTCCAAGTTACGAAGGATGGCCGAGCATACTCGAAAAGACAAGATTGATGCAAAGCCTACTTGGAAGACTTGTTTTACACTTAGACTATTTCTGAATATGTAATTTGAATATGTAGTATCAGATAGGGTTTCTAGAAGGAATGACAGCTGTCCACAGGTGTCAAGCCTATAAATAGAATAATTTAGGGCACACCTAAGAGACACGGAAGGACATACACACAACAAGGCAGACCGACACATTTAATAAGAAAGAATATATTTGTGTGTGACGGCTGAACCCTTCCTTATCAAGAAACCCTAAAACGATTATCCACTTTGTATGATTGATATTATATTTATGGAAATCTTTTGAGTAAATCTTGTTTGTGTTGATTACCTTTGAATACTGTTTAAGCAACCATATGTTTGTTGTTGATTCCGCCTTTAACAAACGGTGAACTTTCTAAATATAGCAACCCGTCATTAACTCCCTTGTCAACACATCTATTTGTGTGAGTTATGACATGATTTGAGTAAGATCCAGCTGAAATCGGGGACCTGACACAAACCATCTTTCTATAGAACTTAACACAGTAAATCGTGATAACTTGATTGTTCAAACCCTAATGATCGACAATTTCAGTCGTTTAACTTGTCAATTGCAGGTATTCCTATACGAATTTTTTGTTTTCCTATTTTTTTACTTTAATCAATAAATTGATTGATAAGCGGCTTGTTTCATGTATTAACTTGATAGTTTAATTGATTACTCGCGAGTTACGACATGATTAATAGACAATTGATTGTTAATTATGAGTTGGTTTGGAATTAGTATGACAGGGTGCTTAATTTGATCTAATTTTTGGATTAACTTTATGATGTGTAATACATGTATTACATACGTGAAATACTTGCATTACACACATGTATTAATTAATGGATTTAACAGATAATTAAGGTAAATGGACAAGATGTGTAATACATGTATTATGTACGTGCAATACTGCAATACTGAGTATTACACATGTGTAGTATTTACTTATTTAGTAGGGGGTTCATTTGTTTTTCTTTCTATGTTGAAGTATATGTTAAATTTGGGTCTTTAATCATCTTATTTAACTGATTAGTACAATATGGGTTTTCAATTTTTGTGGTTAATCGATCAAAGTACGTAATCTGTTGTTTGATTAAGAATGCCCTTCAACTGTTTGATGAAATGTCTCAATGAAAATTAGTTGAAAATCAACGAAGTAAAGAGTGATTAATGATGATCTTAAACAAAAACTGCTGTAAGTTTAAACTTTGATTCTTGCTTCTGTTTTTTGTCTATGTTAATTTGATTTTTAAATAAGTACTATGAGAGTGATCAACTAATATTTTTAAGGGGATAAAGCCTAAAGGGAAGGAACGAGATTAACATGCCCACAAATATGGTAACAACATAAATGTTTTTTTATACATTTGATTACAAATTTAGGTGGGACCTGAAAAAATCTGGAAACCTTGTCCTAGCCCAATACCCGCCTCGAAACCAAAATATAAGGGAAACATGACTTAACCAAAAACAAAATGTAATATTGCATATTCGGGTTTTGACCTGGTTTGGGTTATTGGGTTTTTATGTCCGACACTAATTATTGTCGCCACTGTTATTTAATATTTCATATATGTATTACATATATTACCGATGTGACATATCAAGTATTAGACACATATAATACCGACTATTACATATATTTGTAATTGCTAATAATACAGATACCTAATAATAATACAAATTCAGATATGCAGATTATTGAGTATTCAAACATTGTGTTATGTAGTTTTGGAGCTGATTTAGATCATACTGTTGATATGTGACATGCTGGTTGTTGGTTGAGATTTATATGGTTAAAGTTTTGTTCCCACGTACACGAAATTACTATTACCATCATCCCTTTAGGCGGTCTATTAAACCACAGTGCAAAATCTACACCATCAAGTAATGAGTGTACACATAAAGCAGGCGTTGACGCATGCATATCAACTTGATGTAATGAGCAAGAAATAAATGAGGAGTAAATTACTTTGTTTAAATATTTATACAAGGAAGATACATTAGGTTATGAATGTTTTGGTCATTATTGTAGTCTTAACATACTTAGTTTTGAATACAATGTGTTAGTAATGGTTCCAAAATTTTATTGTCCGATATAGGAGCGTGCAACATGTATGATTTGGATCAGAATCGGACCATCTACAAACGGGTCGGTCTGGGTTTTGAAACGGGGTCTAAGGGACGAGTTAGTGGGTATGTTATAGACCACCAATCTGTAGCTAGGTGATTTTTTAAACCACGTTTTAAACGGAAACGCTTTACACCATAACTCCATCACCTGGTTATATATAAACTAAATAAATAGTTAGTGTTTATACGTAATACAATAGTGCTTCATATACGTAATACAATAGTTCTACAAATATGTAATATGGTAGTATTAGTGTAATACGTAAATGTAATACATAGTACTACATATATGTAATACACAGTTAATACAAACATAAAATAGTGCATCAAAAAATATATGTAATGGAAATTTTGTATATATGAAGTATACCTAAACAAATGTCGCATTAATATTATTATCACAATTTCCAGATACGCTGCGTATCACTAATAAATACATGTGGCTACATTAACATTGTTAAGTTCAAACATACATATTACACATACGCAGTATAACTAAACATATACAATTACACGATCATTATCACTTCAAAAACTACATATATACAATATAACTAAAAATATGCATCAAGAACATCATTTATGTACTACATATATGTAATATTCAATTGGTTACATAGGATATCTAAACTGATATGAATGTGCAACACTACATATACGCATCGTTCATAACTTTCATCAACAATCAATGTAATTAACGTTCATAAACAATATGTTTCTATTCATTAAAAAACAGAGTATTGGTGTGAAATAGCGCCTAATCAACAATGATCAAATGTAAATTGAATGATTAATCCCCTTTACCTACTATTGTTTCTAAGTTTTTTTACTTGATTTTGTCATCAATTTGATTAAATAGATCGAAAGGGTAACTTTGAAGAACCCCAGTTATTGGCCAACGATGAGATGATGCACGACTCCTGATGAATGATAGATCAGATTTTGTGCAATTCCAATTTTACCCTCCCTCATTAAAAAACCCATTTTTTTTCTTTTTTTCCTCCTTTTTTAGTCATTGATCAAGTAAAATCAATGGTTCTAGTGGAGTTTTCTAGTTCTCTCTTGATCCTACCCTCACGCACACACACACACACACACACACACACATATATATATATATATAGAGAGAGAGAGAGAGAGAGCAATGTTAGTATAAAAAGTTAATATTTCCTAAAAAGTGTAAGAAGGGATATGGGCCATTGGATTTAATAAAACATATAGAGGTATGATATAAGTCCATATTAACCACCCATAATTTTTGGAATAAATACAATGTGTTTTTTTTAACAATTGAGACTATTATTATAGTGAGTTTCTATTTCAAATTGAACTTCACAACCCAATACATCCCTACCTATTTCTACTAGCATAATATAAAAATTGAATTTCAAAATAACATCGAATATTTAAACTTTAGTGTGTTTCTATAACAAACGAGATTGCATTCGTAGTGTGTTTCTGTTCCAACGTCAACAACACACCAAAACCCACTGAATCAAAACAAAATAAACCCTAGAAATTGGGGATTTTAAGAATATCGATTACTTAGAGAAACTAACACACTTGCGTTCTTCATCAACCTTGAAAATGCATTACTGGGTGAATTCCTCTTCTCTGTTAATATGTTGATTATACAAAATCGAATAAGTAAGCCACAAACAAAGTCCGATGGACACTCTGATTATTATTAACAAAATCACACTGACAAGAATCATAGCCGGAAAACACTCCAACATTTAACATATGCACTAAATTCGCATAAACACAATGATGAGTTCATGATTTTTATCTAGCGATGATGACACAACATGTGTTTCTTTTTTTCCAGAACCAAACTTTGTAATAAACAATGGACAAGTGAGAGAAAGAATTATAGCTAAAACTGAATTGTAGGAGTTACCATAGATAAACAATTGACGGTTGCATGTGTTTTATGTTGACTTTCTTGCCCCCAACTCCATTCAAATGAACCAATTTCCATATACACCATTAGATCACTAAATTCAGTGCACCACATCTCTTCCTACACTTCCTAGATACACCTCACCTTTTATAATAACCTCACCCAATGAATGTATGCATGTATGCATGTATGTATGTATGGTTTAAGAGAAAACTCGTCCTTAAAGATAAAACTTATAAACTCCTAAAGAATTATTTTTAATTAAAAATTAAAAAATATTTTCAATTTCCTTTTTTTCCATTATTCTTATATTTTGTTACTCTTCACTTGAAAAAATTATAAATAACAAATAAAAAATTCAAAAAAAGAGACGTAATGTACATATGTATTACTGTTCGATATTGTTGTATTACAAATGTGTATTATTATGTATTTTTATGTTCAATAGTGTTTAATTGCATATATTCATTATTTGTGTATTGTATATGTGCGGGAGTGTTGTTTTAAATTCAAAAAATATAAATAAATAAAAACGTCGATTTAGTGCACATGTGCATTAATGTTGTATTACACATACGTACTAATGTATTCGATGTGTGTATTAGTCTTATATTACATATTGTAAGGCCCCGGTCCCGGTGCCTGATGTGTGCTGCGTGTGATGTGGTAAAACATAATGGATGGGATTTAGCTTTCACACAAGATTGTGTTTTAAATTTATAAAAGTGAATTCTACTAAGACTAAACACACACGACATAGGCAAGTGTACCTATCGTATATGTAGAATAGTATTGGTAATAACTAAGTATCGAGACGTGGACACAAATGTTTCCAATAAGGACTCTTCGTTTTAGTTTAATCGGACGGTTTTAATCATTTTGGGTTGATTTTTAAACTTTTTATAAAATAGAAATACTTATATATATGTGTGTGTGTGTGTGACAAGAAGTGAAATTCTAAATGAGTAATTCAATTATATGTAGGTTACCATCTAAGAACAAGAATAAACTACATTTTTCCTTGATGGTTATTAAGTAAACATGTGATAAACTTGCCCTAATAATATATGATAGAACAGTCCCTCATTTCTAGGTGAATATATTCTATGACATAAATGAAAGTAGCATGCGTATTTTCAAGTCCATCCTATGCTTAATATCATGCTACCACGAGAATGTCAATTTAAGTAGACACGTAGTTTGGTAAAGTAAAACGATTAGGATTGACTTTGATTTATCAAATACCAATCCTAACAACTTCGGGTGGTTGTAGTTAACTCACACAACCTCCCTATGGTTGATTTAATTAGGATATAGTTACACCTTCCATTAACTTATGATTTCTTAAACTAGCATGATATCCTAAGCAATCGTGTTAACAATGTTATTTTAGAATTATCAAAATTAAAGAAATAGATCATAACTTATATCTCATCATTTCTAGGTACAACATAAGGATCCATGTTTTATCTTGAATAAGTCATCAAGGTATTCTTTTTACCATTTCTAGTCTCCAAGAACATGAGTGAACATGAATGATTTTAAGTCATCAATCTTGATGTATTGAGTTAAAGTGATAAAATATTTCTTCATCAAATGATAATTGCAAAATGACCATGTAATTTACCAAACTAAATCACATGTTTAACACAGTCATCAATAAAACAAAGCTTCTTCATAGATTTTAGATGGTAATTGGAGTTTAGCTCATAATGAGCGTGGTTATGAACATCAAAATAGATGAAGATAACAAACACATGATCAAACGAGAACAATATAACCAAATCTTGGATGAATCTTCCCTCTTCAGTGGTGATGGATGATGATGATGATGATAAATAATGATGATAGCCTCCAAGCCTTAAAACTCTCCACAAGACCTTCAATATGAGTGTAAAGTTGGTTTTTATATAATAGAAACTTGTATAGAAATTTTCTTCAAGCTCACTAAATGAGTGCAACATGCTCCACTATTTATAGGCAGTCTGGGCACTTAGGCACGACCCCGTGCTCCGTGAGGCACGCGCCCATGTCCACATGTCCAGTCGCATTAAATGCTCTGTCAGATCGTACATGGTGACTCTGCACGGGGGCGTGCTTCCTGAGGCACGGCCCCGTGTTTTTGGGTGTCTATTATATCTTCTTTTGGGTTTTCTGAAATGTGACCACAGCCTCGTGTCCTCTGAAGAACGGCCCCGTGTCCAACTGTCCAGTATTTTGTCTTTTCTTGCAGTTTTTTGTCTTTTCTGAAAGGTGAGCATGGCCCCGTGTTAGCTGAAGCACTGCCCCGTGTCTCCTGAAGCATCGCCCCATGTTCTCTAAAGCACAACCCCATGTTTCCTGAAGCACAGCCCCATGTTCTCTGAAGCACAGCCCTATGTTTCCTGAAGCATGGGGGGTGTGTTTTGCTGTTTCTTTGGTTTTCTTTGATTATCTTTGTCTTTTCATTCGTTTCTTCGTTTGAGGCTTGGATTCACCTGCAAATACATTCTAACATGATAAGTAGTTATTTTAACTATATTATTCGATAGAAGTTGCAGTTTTAGAGATTATTTGATGCTAAAAAGATGTATAATTTTATATACATTTAGGACCATAGCTTAAACATCCCCGAAAGATTTCCAAGTAAATGAGAACACAATAACCAACCTTTAATCATATGGTTATATGTAGTGATATGATAAGGCGATTTGTTTTTATAAGCTTCTGTTTATGCAAAACGTCACGTTCTCTGTTGAGTAGAGATTTGACCCAAAACTGATCACAAGGAAGATTGGAATCTTCTCAACCTCCTCAGAAATCACTAAGTATGGAGCCAGGCACACCTAAGACATCCGAGCAAGGTTTTACTTAGCCGGGCATGATATTTTGCCTATCGGGCAAGGTTATCTTCTTGAAGTCTTCTTTAGAGGATATCCGGGCAGGGTTCACTAATCAGTGTATACCTGGGCAAGGTTCTCTATGTCAAGCAGGTTTGTTCTTCATAGCCGAGTAAGGTTTACTTCGGAGTAAGCTCTTGGCTAACCAAGCTCTTGAAGCCAAGTGATTGGAAGATCGGGCAAGGTATTCTTTAATAATACAGTGGTCCAGGTAAGCTTGATGTTTAATGAAATATCTCAAGTAACATCGGGCAGGGTTCAAATCAAGAAAGGTACATTGATCCCAAGCACACTTTGCTAATAAGCTTATTCCAAGCAAGGAGTTAATGGATCCATAGAAGAACAAGGTTGCTAGTAAGATTATATCGGGCAAAGTCTGATATAATAAAGAAGATTGAAGTCTGCTTGGTGAGTATTTTCCTTTGGAAAATACTCCAAGTAAAGCATACCTGGAAAACTGTTCCCGGGCACACTTCAAAGGTTACGAAGTCTAACAAGGAAGGCAGAGCACAAAGTCTACTCGGAGAAGTTTACTTCTATAAAGCCTACATGGATGACTTGTTTTACACTTAGGATTATTTTGAATATGTAATTTGAACATGTACGATATATTTAGGGTTTGTAGAAGGAATGACAGCTGTCCAGAGTTGTCAGGCCTATAAAAGGAATATTTAGGGCACACCTGTGGAGAGCGGCTGGATACGATATTAGAAAGAATATTTGTCAAGTGACGGCCATTCTTAGGATTGTACGGACAAAATTTTCCCATCAAGAAACCCTAGACTAATTATCATTTGTATGATTAACTTTATATAAATGGAAATATTTTGAGTGAATCTTGTGTGTTAGTTAACTTTGTTTGATTCCTCAGCAACCAAATCGTTTGTTATTGATTCCGCCTTTATCAAACGGTTTTCTTTCTAAATATAGCAACCCGTCATTAACTCTCTTGTCAACACATAATTGTGTGTGTTATGACTTAATTTGTAAA
Source organism: Bidens hawaiensis (assembly GCF_021521415.1). Taxonomy (NCBI): domain Eukaryota; kingdom Viridiplantae; phylum Streptophyta; class Magnoliopsida; order Asterales; family Asteraceae; genus Bidens; species Bidens hawaiensis. The sequence goes on along the minus strand of NW_027497261.1, from coordinate 37,873 downwards.
CGATCTACCTACAATCGGGGACCTGACAAGTGGTATCAGAGCTGGTCACTGCTATTTTAGTAAGAAATTGTTGCTGATTGAAGATTTGAAGAACAATGACGTAAGCAGAACACTGTTCCATTAAAGAGTGAAGTCAGCTGCTCTGTTCTTCATTTCTATCCAGATCTACATCTTTCCGGTGTTTTCTCTTCCTTATTTCAATTAAAGTTTAAATCTTTACCTCTGATTCTTGTTCTATTCGCACCAGATTCATCAGATATGAACAACTGGTTTTCAGATCTGATTGTTTTAAAACTTGTCTTTTTCAAATCAACTGATTTTAATTTTCAAAAATGTCTGGTTATGAAGAACAAGAAGTGTCTACTAATAAGATTCCTAGACTCTATGGACAGGAAAACTTCACAAAATGGAAGGTCTTATTTGAAGCAGTCGTTTGCTATAATGATGTGGATATGTGGAATTTAATCAAGAATGGTCCTCAAGACACTACTGATGGTGCTAATGCAACTACTGCTGTAAGAGACAGAATGAGTCAAGTGGATGACAGGGCCTTAGCCATGATAAAGCTAGGTCTGTCATGGGAAATATTGACCAAGGTTGCACATCACACCACAACTAAGGCTATGTATGATGCAATCCTTGAAATATTTGAGGGAAACACTGAATTGAAGAACATCAAGAAGCAAAGACTCAAGCAACAGCTAGAGAGGTTCAAATATAAGGAAGGAGAGAGATTGAAGTCAATCCTGGAAAGATTCTTAGCAATTGTGAATGAGCTAAGAACCACTGACTATGTCACGACTGATTTTGATTTGAATACCAAGCTGCTCAACTCAATGCCTAAGGAATGGTACACCGCCTGCAAATTCATCCTTCAAAAGCCCAATTTCAATGATTTGAAAGTGGATGATGTAGTGTGCTTCCTTCAGGCTGCTGAAAATGAAATGATTGAAAATGAAATGATCAAAGAAGAGAAGCCATGTTTCCAGGTCACTAATGCTCTTATTACACCAATGAGCAACTTGTCAATCAAGAACCAACAGTAGATACCCATCATTGAAGAACCAGTTGAGCATGGTGTGGATACACCTAAATATTTTATTGGTGGTAGTACAAGTCATCTTGGAAACCAGCAAAGGTTAAATGTCCAACTCATGGATGATACTGATTCTGCCTCAATGGCAAGTGGACATGTACCATACACTGGTGGAGTAAGTGGCCAAGGAAGTGAAACACATGCTTTGCTCTCTATGTTTACAGAATCATACAATGCCTTTGTTGCAAAGAATCTGATTCATACAAGTGTCATTCAAGATGACCTTGAATTGATAGATGCTGATGATTTAGAAGACATGGATTTGAAATGGCAAGCAGCCATGTTGGCTCTTAGAAACAAAAGGCTATACAACAGGACTGGTAGATCACTCCTATCAGGTACAAATGAAAGAATTGGTTTTGACAAGTCAAAAGCCATTTGCTATAACTGTCAACAGCCTGGTCATTTTGCCAGGGAATGTAACATGCCAAGAAACTTCCAGATGAATCAATACCAAAACCAGTCAAGAAATCAACAACATCCATATCAGCAAAATCAGCAAAGAAACAACAATCCCAACAACTTCAATAACTACAACTCCAACTTCAACAACTTTCAACAGCCTCAAATGAACAATAATCATTAAGTTGTGCCTCAGACAAAACTTTCAAAGAAACAACAATCAAAACCTTCAAACTATGCCAAACAACTCAGTCCCAACTAATCAAAATCAACCCAGAAATCAAGGAAATGTTGATGTCACCACACAACATGAGGGTAGTTTTGATTGGAGCAATCATGAATAAGACATTGTTGATGATATCAAGAGGGAAAATGTGGCATTTATGACATTGATTGAGAAGGGAACGGAATCATCATCTCAGGTACACTCTGCTCCTACTATTGATTTAAATGAAATAATCAATGAATTGAAAACAAAAGTAGGCAAGCTGGAAAGTGAGTGTTTTAGGAAGCAAAGTATTATCAATGGATATGAGGCAAGTGAGTTGATAAGTGAAGAAAAGATTAAAAGTTTGGAAGAAGACTGCATAAGTAGCTACAGATCTCAGAAAAGATACACCACTGAGATTGAAGGATTGAAGAAGATGATTGTTGAAGAAAAGGTGCAGAACACAAAATGGCAAGTTGAAAATGAATTCTTAAAGAACTTGGTTTCCACTGGAAACATCAGTGGTATTCTAAACCAAGTAGATGAGAAAGACAAATACAAAGCAGTACCACCACCATTCATCAACAAGTTTATGCCAAAAGTTGATAAAGAGAAAAGAGATGCATACATGCAACAATTCAGAGATGTCTTTCATGACAAAGAAGAATTTGTTGATTTGTATTAAAATGTTGAGGTGAATGCAGAAGGTGAGTTTGTAGTTAAGGAAGAAGTGAAAGAAGAAAAATCAGTTAGTGTGCAAGTCTCTGAAGATGACTTTGATTCTGATGATCTTAATCAAGATAATTTGATTGAATTGAGTGACCAAATAACTGAAGAAGAGATCAAGGCTGCTGATAGTTAAAGAAGAGTGAAGAAACCTGAATCAATTGACAAACTTCCATTGTATCCACCAGTCACACCAAGAATGAAAAAGCAAAATGAAAGAATGAAAAGAGAACATGTGTCTTTTGACATTTGTGAAAGGAATAAGATAAGCTACAATGCAGTGAGGCCTCCAAGCAAAGCTGTGTTGGAAAGGATAAAGCAAAACAACAAGAAAAAGGTGAAAGAAACTATAGAAGTTGAAAACTTTATCCATGTTTATCAAGTCTTTTCTAGTCATGAGGTGCTTGATGTTGGAGAAGTGGAAACCATGAAAAAATATGAGAAAAGACAGTCAAGACATAGAGAGAGTCAAGTTGAGGAACCTATGATTAGGAAAAGATTGTCTTTATCAAAAGTAAACTTGAAAGACAAGACATCAAAATTGAAGAATTTGTTCATTTTTCAATTGATTATGATGGATTGAAGACTCTTGGAATCAAATAACCTAAACCAAGTGAAACATTCAAGAAACCTAATGAACATGAATGATACAAGGGAAAGGTTTGGTGTAGGAAGTGTGATGAGTATGGACATCACACAGACTCATGTAATGACAGATTCAAATTCAAACCCTTTCATGACCCAGATGAAATAAAGTATGGACAAGACTTTGTTGTGTACAAGCAAAAGTATACCTGGGAAAAGGAAGAGTCTGTGGAAATGACACCACAAGTAAAAATAAGTTGAAATCAGCTGAAGAGACAAGAAATGAGAAGAAAACTGAATTCAAAACAAAGAAACAAGTGATTAAATCAGTAAGAAGAAGTGTGTATCCTAAGAAACATGAGAAAGCTGTCAAAAAGAACCTTCAATCTTTGAGAATCAGCTCCAAACAAGATACAAAATCAGTTAATTCTGATGGATCTCAAGTTTCACCTAGCAGTGAGAAGACAAGGAACAAGGGTGTCTTTTCAAGAAAGAAACAAACTGAACTGACAGGTGATGAGAAGTTTTTGTTAAAGAATGGATATGAACTTGAAGGATTCCTTTGGAAACCTAAGGTTGAGACTAAGGTGGATAAAACTGCTGATGTAAGAGAATACTCAGAAAGAAAAGATTATGTAATTCAAGAGTGTGACAATCCACCAGAAAAATCCCAAGTCACAACCTCATTTGTTAAAACTCCAAGAGAGTGTGGTTATGAAATTGACAACTCAGATAATCTTGAAGTCACTCATGAAGATCCTGAGCCAACAACACTCACTTTCACTGCTGCCACTAAAATTGAAACTGATGAGCTGCATGTTGAAATAGCTTGCACTTCATCACTCAACTAATCAAACTCTTTCTTTGTGCAGGAACAGTCCACTCCACTTAATGATATATGGTACATGGATAGTGGATGTTCTAGGCACATGACTTGTGACAAGAGGTCACTTGTGAATTATGAAGAAAACTTTGAAGGTCCTGTGGCATTTGAAAGTGATGAGAATGGAGGAAAGATTGTTGGAAAGGGAATATTAACAAATGTAAATGTTTCATTTGATAATGTATTTCATGTTGAAGGTCTACAGTACAATCTGCTAAGCATATCACAAATGTGTGATAAGGGATACAAAGTTGGTTTTGATAACTCACACTATTTCATCTTAAAACCTGAATTTGTAATCCCACCTAAAATGATTATGATGATGGCCCCAAGAAATGGAAATATTTATGAGCTTAATATGGAAGAAGCTGTTTCAAGGGGTGGCACATATTTTGTTTCCAAAGCCACTAAAAATGAAGCAAAATTGTGGCACAGGAAACTATGTCATGTGAATCTGAAGAACATGAACAGACTTGTTAAGGGTGAGCATGTCATTATATTACCAACAAGAGAGTTCAAATTGGAAGATCATTGCAATTCATTCCAGAAAGGCAAGCAGCACAAATCCTCTCATAAGACAAAGATCATCAACTTAATTGATCATGTACTTGAATTGATTCGCATGGATCCTTTTGGGTCTGTGAGTGTGCCAAGTATAGGGAAAAAAAGATATTGTCTTGTGATCATTGATGATTATTCAATATATACTTGGGTTTATTACCTGAGTACAAAGGATGAAACTGTAGAGTTGATTAAGGGCTGTGTAACAATGATTGAGAACAAACTGAATAAGAAAGTTAAATTAATGAGAAGTGATAATGGCATTGAGTTCAAGAATGGAGTCATGGAAGAATTCTATACACAAAAAGGAATATTTCAGCAATTCTCAGCCCTTAGAACTCCTGAACAAAATGGTGTTGCAGAAAGAAGAAATAGAACACTTATTGAAGCTGCAAGAACCATGTTAGCAGATGCAAATCTACCAGTTACATTTTGGGCTGAAGCCATAAATACTGTCTGCTATCTTCCGAACAGGGTACTTGTTAACAAAAGGCATAACAAGACACCATATGAAATCTTCAACAATAGAAAGTCTTATATCAAGTTTTTCAAGCCCTTTGGATGCAAATGTTTTCTTCTGAACACCAGGGATTACTTGAACAAGTTTCAAACTAAATCCTTGGATTGTTTCTTTGATGGATATTCAACACACTCAAAAGCCTACAGAGTATATGTGAAAGACCATTTGAGTGTTATTGAATTATCTGAAATCATCTTTAATGAGAATCAGTTCGATACAGTTGATGGTGCAGCATGGCTGTTTGATCATGAAAAATTGATTAGGTCTTTTAAGATTTATCCTGAAGACTTTGATAATTCCTTTTACAAGACCAGTGTAACTGAAAAGAAAAGTGGAAAGACATTGGACTTGGAGAAGTTATGGAAGAAGGTTGCTAATAAAGAAAAGGAGTATACATTTGTGAAGGGTTTCTCAAATGATATTGTGGACCAAGTTCAAGACAGTGATGACAATCAATAAGTTCAGAATGATCAAGTTCAGACTGAGGAAAATCCAAGCAACCAAACAAATGAAGAAGCTGTAACAACTAAAAGATTTCAAGATATGTTTGAAAGAATGAATATTGGAAACAATGGTGCATCTACCTCAAGAAAATACAATGAAGAAGCACCAGAGTTTCATGATGCTGAAACAGAATTGATCATTGAAGAACCAGAACTCAATGAATCAAATCTTGACATAAACATGTCTGCAGATATGATAGTTCAAACTCCTTATGTTGAAAAGAATCATCCTTCTGAAACATCATTGGTGATCTACATGAAAGAGTTACAAGAAGCCACTATGAAATTGCAAATATCTATTTGTACTCTTGCTTTCTATCCCAAATTGAACCAAAGAACATTGTTCAAGCACTAAAGGACAACAGTTGGGTGGAAGCAACACAGGAGGAATTAGCACAATTCAAAGATCTGCATGTTTGGGATCTGGTTGATAGGCCAAGAAACAGGTCTGCAATTGGCACAAAATGGGTTTTCAGAAACAAAAGGGATGAGAGGGGTTTGGTGATTAAGAACAAAGCTAGACTTGTGGCACTGGGATGCCTTCAAGAAAAAGGAATAGACTTTGAGGAAAACTTTGCACCAGTTGCAAGACTTGAGGCAATCAGGATCTTTCTTGCATATGCTGCCTCAAAGAACATTAGGGTGTTCCAGCTTGATGTCACGTCTGCATTCCTAAATGGAAAGATTGATGAAGAGGTGTATGTTGCTCAACCTCCAGGTTTTGAGGATACAATGTTTCCAAACAGGGTGTATAAGCTAAATAAAGCCCTATATGGATTGCATCAGGCTCCTAGAGCATGGTATGATGAGCTGTCAAATAAACTTCTTGAAAATGGTTTCAAAAGGGGAGCCACTGACAAGACTCTCTTCTACAAAAGAAAGGGATCAGACTTACTGCTGTTACAAGTCTATGTAGATGATATCATATTTGGTTCAACAAATGAACAAATGTTTATGGAGTTTGAATGGGTGATGAAATCCAAATACAGCATGAGCTCTATGGGAGAAATGAACTTCTTTCTGGGACTACAAGTTCAACAGAAAGCTGATGGGATTTTCATTCACCAAACTATATATGTGCAGGACATTTTGAATAAATTCAAATGTCAAGAGTTCAAAACAGCTTCAACTCCAATGGACACAAAAGAGAAGATGATAGCTGATGAAAAGGGGGAGCCTGTGGATGAGCATGAATATAGAGTCAAAATTGGATCCCTGATGTACCTAACTGCTACAAGACCTGACATTATGTATGCTGTGTGTGTCTGTGCAAGATTCCAATCAAGTCCAAATGTCTCCCACATGAATGCTCTCAAAATAATTTTTAGATATCTGAAGGGAAGACCAAACTTAGGGATTTGGTATCCAAAGAACCAATCTTTTGACCTTATTGCCTACACAGACAGTGATTATGATGGCTGCAAAAGGAGCAGGAAGTCAACTTCAGGTGGATGTCAATTTCTGGGAGATAGGCTGGTGTCATGGCATTGCAAGAAGCAGACCACTGTGTCCATATCAACTGCAGAAGCTGAATACATTGCTGCATCTGCTTGATATGCCCAAGTTCTCTGGATTCAGAACTAAATGCTGGATTATGGTTTGAATTTTATGAACACTCCTATTTTTATTGATAATACTGCTGCACATTTTACTGTTAAAAATCCAGTTCAACATTCAAAGACTAAGCATATTGAAATCAGGTATCACTTCATCAGAGATTGCAATGAAAAAGGTTTGATTGAAATGAAAAGTGTTGAGACAAGTGACAACTTGGCTGACCTATTCACCAAGCCACTTGACAGAACCAGATTCAACTTTCTTTTGAAAGCCCTGGGGATGATCAACTCAGATGAGGTTTGATTAAGGATATGTGCTAAGTGTGTGTCTCTATGTGCTAATTGATCATTTTTTATTGAGGTCACACACATTGAATGTTGATTGAATATGTTAATTGCTTTGTGTTAACTGATATGTGTTATGTGATTATCTGTGAAACTTAGGTATCATTGATGCTTATGTTTGATTGTCAGTTAACTGTTTGTGATATCATGATAAGTAGTGTTTCATAGTGTCAAATGTTGTTATTTGCTTATCTGATGTCATGCTGATATGCTTGTTTATGTGTTTTGTCTGATCATTTGATGTTATTTGAATAGGCTAGACCTTGAATATTAGTCCTTTCTGTTTGTTTTGATAGTGTTATTAATGATTAAGATTTGAATATGTTACAACTGTTTATGTCAAAATGTGTTTTTATGTCAAAATTAAATGATTAAATGACTTTTCCAATGAATTTTGCATAATTACAAAAGTTTTTATCACAACATGAGAAAGTTGTTAATGGTGTAGAGATATGATAATATTATTCAGTTCAAGCTTTATAGAAGCTTAAAAGAAGGATTTTTCAATGAAAAGTCTCAAGAAGTTATTCTTGCTGAAAATTATGTCATGTGCACAGTTGAAAGGACATACACTTGTGTATGCTTGGTCCTATAATCTGTATAGATTTAAAGCATAGCCATTAACCAGAAAACTATAAGCACTTGGGGCAATAATAACTTGTTTTCTGTTCATTCACTTAAAATCATGTCAATAACTCCGACTTTGAAAGGACATATGTTCACATGAATGTTTGGTCCTTTTGACCACTTGTGGTCAAACATGATAGCCATTTACCCGTCAAATAAGAGACTTTGGGGTGTTTGAACTTAAAACTGTTTAATTATGGGAAATGATAGTACATTGACTACTTAGCCAATCATATGGATTTAATAGGCCAAAAAGTCACTTAGTACAGTCATTAACATGTATGGTTGCTTTCTCATGATGTGTAAAATCCAAGGTGATATAAACATAAAGAAAATGCTATATCTTATGTGGAGTTACATTGATGTCTATGCATGTTCCTATATATATCTTTCTAAATGATAGGCAGAAAAGTGATTATCCAGGCATAAACAAGCCTGTTGGTATTTGGTCACCAAAATGAAATGTTTGATTTAAAAGAATGACACAGAACAACTGTGAACATCATACTATTTAAATATTTTATCAACCAAAAGTTGATGGATGTTCACAAAACATTTTGAAAGAAAATGCAAACATGAGGGTTAATTCTAGAACTACAGGGGTGGAGGCAATCATATAAGTCCTTTAAACATCCTGAATGAAAGGCATGTAAGTCCGAATTGCGTGGCATGTATGTCTAATGTTCAACCTCACATATGTTTGTAAATTTGAAAAGAAAAATCTTAGAAATTTTTCAAAAATATGTTCTGTCATTAAAGTTTTGACCAAATCCAGGGGGCCAGAGTCAAACTGGGGTGATTTGGAGAAAGCCAAATAAGCCTTGAGAATAGATAAGAAGCATCAGAAAACATCATGTGTTATCCATTAAGAATCATGCATATTAATTGAAACTTACTCATATCACCAAAGAGATGAAATTCATGTTAAGTCTAGACCTACTGTTGACCTGTCTAAGTTGACATAATAATGTTGCGAATGAAGTATTGAGAAAGCTACTTAATCAATATGATCCCATTATTGAGATCTTTTCAGTTAAAGAAAGAAAATGTTTTGAAGAGAACAAAAAACTGAAAATTGATCTCTAAATGCACCATTTGCTCTTAAAGAATGATCTTTAATGAAAAATAAGTTAAAAATATTAGTTTAAGTCAAAAAGTGCTGCATTTTGCCTAAAAAGGTTGAATAAGTATTTTCGGGTAAGGTTTGATGTTTTGAAACCTTCCCGGGCACAATTGAATATATATTTTCGGGTAATGTTTGATGTTTTATAACCTTTCCAGGCAAGCTTAGTCACTTTGGACAAAGTTTGTGATTTTTGGGCATGCTTTAAGGTGTTTACACTTACCGAGTAGAGTACACTTAGTGTACTTCATTCTTGAGCAAGCTTGAAATCTGTTGAATATGTGACCAAGTAAGCCTTCAACAAGATATCTCTTGTTTCGGGCAAGCTTTGTATACAATATGCTGCATAATGTACCTAGCAGAAAGTTTGGAAATCTTAACTTAGATGTTTTTATTTTTAATTATGTTCCGGGCATGCTATGTGTTATTTGTGATTATGATTTCTTTGAAATTACAAGTGTTTCAGGGAAAACCTTGTTTTCCGAGCACACTTTATATTCCGGGCACATTTTTGTTCCCTCAATATACTAGGTAATTTCAAAATTTGACTTTCCAGGTACACTGTCTGCTAGATATCTTTTTCTGGGCATACCTTGTACTCTAGGAAGGTTATTCGGGTATACTTTGAATGGAAGGTTATAGGGTTTATGCTAGATTAAACTTTTTAATTTAAAATTGAGAAATTTATATGGGTATCTTAATTGATTCCTAGCAAGATTGCTTATTTGATAGTTTTATACTTGATTATCTATCTTGTGATTGAGTTCTCAAGAAATCTGGTATTTCGGGTAAGCTTTCTTCATTATATCTTGACTTTAAATTACTTAATTTGACCAAGCAAGGTTTGTAAGTGCAAGGTACCGGGAAAACTTTGTCAATTTAATAATGAAAATTTTACCAAGCAAGGTTTGACACTTTGACTGTATCAGGTAAGGTTTAGCTGTTACTGTTTTATATAGATAAGGTTATTATGTTTGACAGCTAATGACTCACTACACGACAAAATGCATTTAAAATCCACTTTCAAAAGGTATATAAGAGGGAGTTAGAGATATTTTTCAACATTATTTTTCCTTCTCTCTCTCTCCTTCTACTGCAACTGCTTATTCTCAAAGAAACCTAAACCGACTTATCGCATTCGTTTTATCCAAACCCTAACTTTAATCAGCCCTCTAATTCCGACTCGGTAAGCGATAATAATGTGTTTTCCGATCACTATTAGACTATAATGGGCTTTGATTATGTATTTATATGCTAACACTTTGTTTTTGTGTTTAGGTTATAAACTTATCGAAGAACAGGTTCTTGATGATTTTACTCTCTTTCTTTTTTCATTTTTATAACTTGAAATTACTTAAAGTTGTGAACTTTATGACTAATTTCATTTTGAATGTGTTTGATTATGTTCTTTTTAGATGTGGCAGACAATGAACAACCGAAGTATCCCTTTGAACAGAAGCATAATATGTGCGCCATGTTGCAGATTACTCCTAACAATGAGGAGGTGGCAATGATGATAACGTGGTTGTTAAGATCAAATGTTCGTTTTGCCTTCACCGAGTGCCCAGTCATTTATAGAAATCACTCACTTGATTTCTGGCGCTCAGCAAGACTATACGATGACATAAATGGTTGAAGGATTGAAGCTACCGTGGCAAGACAAGAAATTCGAATCACAGAAAAAATGAACAGAAGATGTTTGCAGTTACACGATGACGACCACAATCATATTAACTTCAATGCTGATCACCTGCTGAGAATCTTTGAACAGACTATGGGATACCAAGGGACAGTTCAATATGGGCAATTTCAGAAGGGAATGTTCCCTTTGATATGCAGATTTCTGATTCACCATGTGGTTCAAGGATTTGCTCCGAGGAAAGGTTCATAGACTCTAATGAGCAGGGATTTGGCAAACGCCACAGTTGCAATCACTTATGACCTACCATTCAATTTCTCCAAGATGATCTTTGAAGGATTGGTAGCAAATTTAAAGAAGGCTGAGAAGGAAAGGTTTCTGCAATATCCCAGGTTTCTGCAGATAACTTTTAACCGGGAGTTGCATGATTTACTCACAATTGGCATTACTCACATTTTACAAAATCCCAATACATTCAATAGAATTAGAAACCCGGGGAATGCCAATAGATATAATCCAAACATTCCATTTGAAATTTTACCTTGGTTATTTAACCATGATTTGGAGATTATGCCAGTACCTGAGTTGAGCTCAGAGGAGGAAGAAGGGGAAGATGATGTTGACGGTAATGATGATGATTCTGATGATGGAAACAATGATGATGATGGAAATGAAGGAGGGGCTGGAGTAGCCATAAATGTCGATGTATTTGATCAGGGGAAGAACCAACCTTTTCAATTAACCAACCAATACAATCACCACCAAAAACTCCACCACACCAACCATTACCAATTGACCTACCTAATCAAACACCTGAATCACCACAACCTCAATCACCTACCCAAACCTTAACCTTGAGCCATCATGAAACAACAACTCATACATCCCCAACACCACTAACACCAACAACCATTAGCCCAATTTAAACAGAATCATTTATTCCAAACCTAACCCAAACACAATCACCACCACAACCCATTATTTAAACTCAAACCATAAACCAAGAACAACCCGAACATGAACCTTTCTCTACATCACCACCTACAACCTCACATACTGAAACATACCTATTTCAAAGAAATTTGGATTTAATGACAGAAAATGCTGAGCTTGAGAAGAGGAATGAGGAGGTGACAATGGAGAATGTAATGTTTTTAGATCAGTTGGTCTGTGCAAAATTGAGAATTCAAACCCTGGAGCAGGAGGTTGAGAAGACCTCAGCTTCCCCAAAACAGAGGGAGAATGTAAATATGCCAACTGATGCTTTGGTAACTGTTGAAACTGAAAAGAATACAGGTGTAGAGACTGTTGATGGTTTGAAATGTATACTGAATGCATATGATGTTGACGAGGAGAGTGATGAAAGAAGGACAGAGGATGATGAGTATGAAGCTGATAAGTCTGATGTAGGAGAAGAAGATTACAATGTTAATGATGAGATCATGAATGTTGTGTGGAGAGATGATGATGAAAAGGAGGTGAGAGGAGAAGAGGATACTGATGCTGAAATTGATAAATTAAATGATGAAGAGAATGTGGCCACTGAAGAAATGGCTGATGTTATAAATGAAGAATTGACTGATGTAATTATTGATGAAAATGATGCTACTGAGGAACTTACGCACACTGAACCCAAAACTGATCAACAAGCAAGTTCCAAGAGAATAGGGCATGACCTAGAAATGGAAGCACTTGAAAAATAAATAGATGATTATCAACAGTCTGAGGAGGAAGAGGATGTAAGGAGGAGATTGGAGAAAGGTAAGGCAAAGGTGTTTGAAGAAGAACCTGTTGTAGCAATTCCTGAGAAAGAAATTCTATTCAAAGAAGATGAAGAAGCTGCTACAAAAGCAAGGAGAAAATTGGAAAATGTTTTAAGAGAAATAAGGGATAGGGAAATACTAGCCCAAACCCTGACTCATGAGGAGATAGCAGTACAGGAGGAACTGATCAGTCAAGCCAATGTTGCAAAAATGATTAATGAAGAAGAGGCTGATGATCAAGATGTAATTGAGGGTTTGATTAAGTTAAAAAGAGTTAAGGAAGTTGGCAACTCTTTGGCCATGGTGGTTAGCATGTTTCAACCTCAAAGTCAACCACCAAAGGAATCAACTGAAACTGCTAAACCAACCAGTGTGTATATGGACTTGAATACGGAAGAAGAAATTGGAGAGTCTATTGCCTCAATGGATGCAAAGAAATGGGCTCAACAGATTGAAGATGAAATTAGACAGAACCCATATGAATGGGAGTGTGTGGATGATCCCAAGTATGGAAGAAATACTCAAGAAAAAGGGACAAACCAGAATCATTCAAACCAGCTGAAAGAGTTGAGTCTGCAAAGAAAGGAAGATGGGTTGATCAGAATAAATACTTTGTAGAGACTCTTGATGATGAGGAAAGTCCAATAAGGGCAATACCTTTGCAAACTTTAAAGCCTGATGAATATATGCAAGGAGTGCCCAATGTACCAATCCCCGAAGAGCCAACTCCTAATGAACCAAAAATAGATGTTGTTAATGCTACAACTGAGGAGGTGGATGACTCTGATGAAACTGATAATGACAATAATGATGATCAGGGAAAGGATGCTGAAGCTGCTAATATTATGTCCCCACAAGTTACAGTGACTGATGAACAGAGGGCAAACATTGAGCAAAGCCAGTTGGATGCTAAAAGAAAAAACACTTTGATTGTGAAACTGAGAAGCTATGGCATAACCTTTGAAAGCTTAGCTGACCTGAATGATGATGAACTGGAGAAAAGGTTGAACAAAGAGAGAGATACAATTGAGAAGTTGATACAACAAAAGAACATGGATGCCCAGAAATACAGAGACTATTTGAGAACTCATGGGTGTTCTGACAAAGATTTATCTCACTTCAAGATTGACAAATTAACAGAGGCATATGAAAGCAAAAGGGAAGAGGTAAAAGAAAAATTTGTTAAAGAGAATGAAGAGGTTGAAAAAGCTTGAAGCCTTAAAAGAAAGATTTGGAGGAAAGTGTGGATACTTGCTGGAGAAAGGTATAAAACCAAGCATGGTTGAGTGTTTGGACAAAACCACAGTTGAAACAGTATTCAACAGAATGAAAAGAAAAGAAAAATTGAAAAGAGTCCAGTTTAAACCCCCCACTGAACAGTCAAAAGAAGATCAAGAAGAACCACTTACAAAGAAAAGAAAAATCATGACTCTCAAGCAAAAACAAAAGGCACAGGTTGAAGAGGAAAAGTCAAGAGAGATAACTGATGAATCCCCAATCCCAATGGAAGATATTCCTGAACCAGAAGATGAACCTATAATTCCTTGGGAAAATGAAGAAATGATTAAAATATTGAGGGGGATAATGATGAACCAGAGGGGAATGGATGAAGCAACTTTTGATGCCTTAGAAAAGGAGGATTTGAAAGAACTTTTCTACATGAAAAAGACTGAATGGGAAAAAGTTCTGAGGGAAGGTGAAAACCCTAGAAACTTTGTTGATGGAAGGTTTGTACCTGCAGGATTGTCAAACAATCCTGGGATAGAGAAAATGATGATTATTCATCATAAAGAAGTAGGACAAAACCTTACTGATCGTGCCAACCTTCCACCTGAAATAGTAGAATCAATTTTTATCAAAACTTTCAAGTTGGGGCCCAGCAAACCAAAGAAGTCTATTCCATTCAGACCCCCAATCTCAAGAAGATATCAACAAGCAGGTAGAGGAGAATCTAGTATAATTGGATCACAAAGAACATCAAGACCACAATCCAATGTGGATTGTCCCAGAGATTTCTACTATGATTTTGTCTCTGAGTCTCAAAAAGTGATTATGGAAAACAGACAGCTGAGAAACATAGTCATTAGAAGTGATTTTGCTGAATTCACTGAAGAGCAATTGCAGAGAATGGCTACACTTGATTTGTATGAGTATAGAAACAGAAGCAAGTTGGCAGGAAGACAGCAAAATGATCTGTCTAAATTCCTGAGAGATGAAGCTGACAGGGGATTCCTATTTTTGAAAGAAAAGAAGAGCTGGAAAATGATTCAACTTGACAAGACAAGAAATATTGCAAAGATGAAAAAGATGGCCAATGCTGAATTGTATTACCAGATGAGGGTCAAAAATAAGAATCCTTTGTCAAATATGAATACCTGCATCAACTCTGAAAGAAGAATGAGATATCCTAATTATACACGGCAGAGGAATGACATCATTGCAAGAATTGAATACAAAGAAGATAATGGTCATTATATACTGAGAAATTCTGATGGGCTTATTTTGGGGATAATCAAAAGAGATGATGACCTAACCTTCCTGCACAATGAAGATCTGACAGACATAAGGGATTTACACATACCTGAAAGTAACCCTCATCACCATATTCTTTCAGTTTTCCAGCAAAGAGCTGCATCAGTGATAGTCAACAGAAGACAAGTCGCCTACAACACAAGGGAAAGACATGATCTTTAGAATAGGCTTTATTGTGTAGTGCCTTCGGACAGCTTTTGAATATGTAATCATTTGTTTATGTTATTTGAATATGTAATTTGACTTTAATTTGATGTGTAATTTAATCCCGTGTAAGTAATCATAGAGGTGTTTTGGGATAGCTGAGGTGTTCCAATCTAAGGGGAGATTGTTGAGTCAAGATTTGACCCAAAACTGATCACAAGGAAGATTGGAATCTTCTCAACCTCCTTAGAAATCACTAAGTATGGAGCCGGGCACACCGAAGACATCCGAGCAAGGTTTTACTTAGCCGGGCATGATATTTTGCCTATCGGGCAAGGTTATCTTCTTGAAGTCTTCTTTAGAGGATATCCGGGCAGGGTTCACTAATCAGTGTATACCCGGGCAAGGTTCTCTATGTCAAGCAGGTTTGTTCTTCATAGCCGAGTAAGGTTTACTTCGGAGTAAGCTCTTGGCTAACCAAGCTCTTGAAGCCAAGTGATTGGAAGATCGGGCAAGGTATTCTTTAATAATACAGTGGTCCAGGTAAGCTTGATGTTTAATGAAATATCTCAAGTAACATCGAGCAGGGTTCAACTCAATCAAGGTACAGTGATCCAAAGCACGCTTTGCTAATAAGCTTATTTCAAGCAAGGAGTTGATGGATCCATAGAAGAACAAGGTTGCTAGTAAGATTATATCGGGCAAAGTCTGATATAATCAAGAAGATTGAAGTCTGCTTGGTGAGTATTTTCCTTTGGAAAATACTCCAAGTAAAGCATACCTGGAAAACTTTTCCCGGGCACACTTTAAAGGTTACCAAGTCTAACAAGGAAGGCAGAGCACAAAATCTACTCGGAGAAGTTTACTTCTATAAAGCCTACCCGGAAGACTTGTTTTACACTTAGGATTATTTTGAATATGTAATTTGAATATGTACGATATATTTAGGGTTTCTAGAAGGAATGACAGCTGTCCAAAGGTGTTAGGCCTATAAAAGGAATATTTAGTGCACACCTCTGGAGAGCGGCTGAATACGATATTAGAAAGAATATTTGTCAAGTGACGGCCGTTCTTAGGATTGTACGGACAAAACTTTCCCATCAAGAAACCCTAGATTGTTTATAATTTGTATGATTAACTATATATAAATGAAAATCTTTTGAGTGAATCTTGTGTGTTAGTTAACTTTGTTTGATTCCTCAGCAACCAAATCGTTTGTTATTGATTCCACCTTTATCAAACGGTTTTCTTTCTAAATATAGCAACGCGTCATTAACTCTCTTGTCAACACATAATTGTGTGAGTTATGACTTAATTTGTAAATGATCTACCTACAATCGGGGATCTGACATTCTCACAATGTTCACTCACACTCGGTTTAATATCTGATCATAAATTTGATGTATGTATGTGAACACTCTTAGCCAGAATGTAACCTGTGGTAATAAGCTTGTAACAAGTTCAAATCTCCACCTTTGTGAAGGGGTTGTATAGATAAGAAGGTAATATGGGTTGGTTTTGGTTGAGTAGGGGTTTTGTATTTCATGGCGGTTCAAGGGCTTAAGTTAAATGAGGATGAGGATGGTAAATACAACTTCTGTTGTTTGTCGGGAGTCTTAAGATGTCTTCAATGGTTAGCTCCTTTTCTCCCAATTGCTGCGTTTTTTTTAAACAAACCTAGTGACTCTTTTAAGGTCAGATCATCAAGACCAGTTATGTCGAGGATGTGGATCAGTACTTCCTCAATCCTTCTCTGAACATAACTGCCAACTCTAATGGATCATTCGGCTTTGAGCCTAATAGACCCCACCCTCATTAGTTAGGTATATTCATGTTGAAACTGAGTTTGACTTTTTCTACATCTTTCTTCACGGGACCAATTTCCGCATCCTAAGCATCGTTCGTATCTTTTTTCTCTTCTTTTCATCACGCTTTTGGAAACTCCACAATATGGTGGCCTTTGTTTGTCTTGGCGCCACTTTTTCTCACCTTATTGCTGAAGAGAAAGATTATATCCCTAAGTTCTAGAGGCAACCTAGGTTTTTCTAAGTGTATGCAACAAAGGAAATTGAAATCGATAGAATTCATTTCTAGTTCTTTAGGGTCTACCAGTAAAAGACCAGTTTTGTATTTTACCGGTGAGAGGGATAAAGTGGTAAGGTTTTTATGGATAAGGTTTTTGGGTTTTGTGATTTGGAGAATGGTTTAAAGGAATTGTGATAATATTACATTCTTCTTTATACAACGCTTCGTGCGGTCTTGATATGAACATTTGCGACATGTTCTAAATCACACGAAACATATGACTCACTCAAAGCTTGCGAAAAAAATTATTATTTGGCATAAGGTTTATCTCACAATAACGGAGAGATTGGGTATAAACACCATATTTTGCATAAATTTGTTATCATTATTACAACACTTCTTTTTACTTTTTCACTTTTTTGGTTATAGTAGATTTTTAGTTGGTTATTTGCAAAAAAATTTCTTAGATTTTTATTTGGTTTTGTTATAAAAATAATCTTTGTTTGCTACAAAAATTTTGTTATCAGCGAATCTTATAATTAGTTGAGCAAGCAATTGGTCAAGTAATTCCCCTCCCCACACTTGAATCTCAAATTGTCCTCAATGTGAAAAGATTAATAAAAAGATTCGTAATAAGATTCATATGAAGTATGGTGGGTGGAATGGAAAGGAACATCCCCACGGGCTAACGAAATTTTAACAGAGCGTCCCCTGTTTTTCGTTCGTTTTCCTCTAGTGTACCTAAATCCTAAAAAAAACTGCAGACAACCAACAAACATCCAAAACATAATAATACTAAAAATTATAATAATAATAATAATAATAATAATTTTTATTATTATTATTATTATTATTATTATTATTATTATTATTATTATTATTATTATTATTATAAAGCAAAAGAACAAATATAAAAGGCCTGGTTTAATGAGGATCTTGGCCAACCCCTACTTCCAGTATGTTCATTGCATCTGATGGAGGATTACTACCTCCGTGACAGCCTCGAATGGTCCATCGATGTATGGTTTTAATAGATGTCCATTAGTTTTGAACTTATGACCATCAGAATTTGAAATCTCAACTTTCCTATAGTCAAAAACTGTTTCAATTATGTATGGGCCTGTCCAACGAGATTTCAGCTTTCCTGGAAAAAGACGTAAACGCGTGTTATATAACAGGACACGATCACCAACTTGAAACTTTTTGTTTCCCTTCAAATGGGCATCGTACTAACATTTAGTCTTTTCTTTGTAAGACCAGGAATTTTCGTATGCCAGTGCTCTTAGTCCTTCAAGCTCGTGAATTTGATCTTCCCGGTTTTTACCGGAGGATATTAGATCAAAATTTACTACTCTGAGAGCCCAGTAAGCTTTATGTTTTAGTTCAACTGGTAGATGACATGCCTTCCCATAAACAAGTTTGAAGGGTGTTGTTCCTATGGGGGTTTTGTAGGCCGTGATGAGGGCCCAAAAAGCGTCATCTATCATTTCTTCCCTAATTTTGCGATTCATTCCTATAGTTCTTTCGAGGATCCTTTTAATTCCTCGATTCGAGACTTCTACTTGCCCACTAGTCTGCGGATGGTATGGTGTTGCCAAAAGATGGTGAACTTCATATTGTGCTAAGACTTTATGCATTAGAGCATTGTAGAAGTGAGTTTCTCTGTCGCTGATTAAGGCTTTTGGAGTACCGAATTGTGAAAGTAATCTTTTCAGAAATCTTACTACAACCCAAGCATCGTTTGTGGCAAGAGATTGTGCTTCTACCCATTTAAATACATAGTCGACTGCTACAAGGATTTATTAATTCTCGAATGAATTAGGAAATGGGCCCATGAAATCTATTCCCCATACATCAAAGACCTCACAAATTTGAATGTATTTTTGGGACATCTTATTCTTGGCTGAGATATTCCCGGTTCTTTGATAAGCATCGCATGCTTGGATCAAAGCATGTGTGTCTTTATATATGGTGGGCCAAAAGAATCCTACATCAAACACTTTTCTGACCTTAGTGGCAGTACTGTGGTGTCCACAGTTGGTCCTTCATGGCAGTGTTTGAGAATATCTAAAGCTTCCTTTCCTGGTACACACCTATGAACAACCTGATCCTAAACAAGTATGGATCTTCCCAGAAGTAAAACTTAAGGTCGGAGAAGAATTTCTTTCGTTGTTGATGAATTAGACCTTTTTTTAGGATTCCACAAGCTAGATAACTCGCGAAATCGGCAAACCAAGCACTTTTATACTCCTCTTTCATGAATGCTTGGATATGCATGAGAACTTCATGTGGAAAATTGTCATCAAAAATTTCCTTTCGATGTTCTTTTGAAGCTGGGCATTCTAAGCGTGAAAGATGGTCTGCGGCTACATTCTCTGCTTCTTTCTTGTCCTTGACTTCTTTGTTGAATTCTTGGAGTAGAAGAATCCATCGGATGAGTCTAGGTTTGACATCTTGTTTGTTGAAGAGGTAGCGTACGATGGCATGGTCAATGTAAACAATTATTTTGGAAAGAACTAGGTATGATCTAAATTTTTCAAAGGCAAAAACTACTGCTAATACCTCTTTTTTTGTTATGGTGTAATTTTCTCGTGCATCATTAAGAGTTTTACTAGCATAGTAAATTGGGTGAAAATGTTTCTCTTTGTGTTGTCCGAGTACCGCTCCAACTGCAAAGTCACTTGCATCGCACATGATTTCGAATGGAAGGGTCCAATCGGGTGTAGTCATGATTGGTGCGTTGACAAGTTTGTTTTTCAGTATGTTGAACGATTCAACACATTCTTCAGAGAAGACGAATGGTGTGTGTAACAACTTGTTTTTTTATAAATCAATATTCATTAATCGTATTACCTGACCTATTATTTTTATGTTCGGAAAATTTTGTCGCGCCTATCGAGTATATAAATTTTTATATTATTATTACTAGTTATTTATATAATATATGTTTATAACTTTCAACTTATGACAAAGATCACCCTTAACTAAACTATTAACCCTTTTGTGCCCATCCTCAAACATCAGGGACTGAAATTGAAGTTTATGTAATAACCCATTATACCAACTAGATACCCATAACCCATATCCTGATACCCTAAATCACAACCTGGTTATCAATTGGTATGTCTTGGACCTCAATTCTCGTCGTGTTTATGGAAATTGGACCTATACTCGCGTTATACTTACCATATGCGGCATAACCGAAAAGCTAATTGTGCTAACTCAATCTCGTGGATTCGTTTTACCTATTTCGTTTGAACCGACCTTAAACCCTAACTCGTTATACACGCAATGGATTATATAAATCCAATTAACCTTGCAGTTAGCATCTCTACATCATCGCCGTCCATAACCCTCCAATCAATTGTGTTATATCATCTGTTTGAGTGTTCGTTCATGCTCTTCTCGTCGCCGGCCCTATCTTCTTCTGTTTACCCTCCTCCGATCGTTGTTCAGGTAATTGTGATACATGGTTTTAATCGCGCTATCATGTAGATCAAAAGCCCTATGGTTAATTTGATAAGTTTGATTTCTAGGGTTTATAATCAAATCTTATGAGAACTGCATTTGTATTTAATATATGGAAACTGTTTCTTATCACTTGTAGCTGGTAGCCCAGTTCGTAATGTACGTTAGTTAAGGGGCAGGGGTCAGAGGTTCGACCCCTTGCACCCCTTTTTTTTGGTGAATTATTATTATTATTCTTTTTAAGAAATTTATAATTGTTTTAATTGACTTATAACTATTTCTAATGAAAAACCGACTTCGTAACAATTGTTTAACTCTCGTTTTCGTTCTCGTATATACATAAAATCTTATACACGTATATGTAAATATAAATAAAGTATATTATAATTTAAAGACTATATGCATATATATAAATAAATATATTAACTTAAAATCTAAAGAAAATCAAATAAACTATATATATACTTATATATAAAATTTAAAAGTAATATTTATTAAGTTATTTTTTTATAAATTAGAATAATTACTTTATTTATAAGTCTATATATAATATTATAGTATTATAATATTTACTTATTAATGATTATCGAGTTGTTGTAATCGATCTTAAATCTTTACTTAAGCATATCCGTTACTCTCATTTCTTTTAAGATTTAACGTTCGCAGCGTGACTTTTTCCGTCTTCTCATTTTCTTAATCATCTTTGTTCGTCTTTGAGGTGAGTACCACATTCCCCTATTTTACTTCTTTTTCCACTTTTTGGGGACATATGCGTAAATAATATTTCTTATACATACTTATACTCAAAACTGCAACTTTTTCTTATGTGTTAACAACTTATACCTTACTTGTTTATGTGTTTATTTGCTTTGTATGCTTCCGCATTCGGAGAGGTCCAACATAATCTCAGTCTAGTATGATCATACGCCAGTCGTTAGCCTTTGTGCTTCTCGACATCTCAGTTATACTTGCTCATTTAGTTAATTTGTGTAACGATTCCGGCAAATCCAGGTATACCCTAGCCGGTATATACTATTTACGTGTCATTTAAATATTGATTATATGAGTTATAGTACGTATATACGAGTATATATGATTCATAGTACGAATCATACTCGATTATATAGTGAATCGTATTGGAATTACAATTAACCAATGAACGATTATTGAAACCCGAACGAATCGGGAATTACATTATAGACGAAGTATATAATGTTTAGTGATATTTACGAAGTATTAATGCTTCGGGATAAGTAAATTATAGCACAGAAAAAGGATTTCGATTTATTAGTACGTCGGTACGATAAACGAAACCTTTAACACCAAACCAAGCAAGAGACGATCAATCAAGCCGAAAAAGATGCGTAATTATTAATAATATGATGTTTTAATGTCATGGGTTAAGTTTTTAAAGTTTTTAAATCAGTTTTATGTAAATTTTATTTTAACCCGGAAAACGACCATTTTATGCTCGTTTTAGGCCGAATTACGAGTTTAAACGAGAAACGAACTAAACCAGATTATCCACAACATTATCCGGATTGTGTAATCCAAATGTGTGGCCATGGGTTGAGATGTGGGCCCCCCCCCCACACACCACCACTTGGCCGGCCATGTATACACACACACATTCCATTCCTTTCTTTTTTTTTACAACATATTTCACATAAAAACTCTCTCAAATCTCTAACTCTTTCAAGTGTTCATCAAATCCATCCCTTCTAATCAAGAACACAAGGTATAAACATGTTATAATACATGATCTTTGGTGTTGATTTCTTTATTTTGAGTTGTTTTGCAAGAACAAGAGGTTCCAAGTGAAATATGGGTGAAAACCCGAGATGGAACCGGTTCTCGTATGATCAAGGGATGTATACAAGTTATACAAAGGATCTTGATCCAAGTAATGAGTTAAAAGTGTTTAGAATAAAATTTTACGGTTAAAATCTTGTTAAAATGGATTTCCAAGTGAAAGATGGGTGAAAACCCGAGATGAAACCGACTCTTGCATGATCAAGAGATGTATACATGTTATACAAAGGATCTTGGTCCAGGAAATGAGTAAAAAGAGTCGAGAACGGATTTTTACGGTTAAAACCTTTGTTTTTACATAAAAACCGACACTTTGAAAGAAATGGTTTGATTGTTGGTATAGTTTGCTTGGTATAGTGTTATTGTGCTTGTAAGTGTTGTATCTAGCGGCTAGAAAAGGCTAGAAACCGAGATCCTTGCGATCTAAAGCTAGAAAACACAAGATAGTTCGGTTTTCGTGTGGTTATGAAATTTGGACAGATTATAGCACGCTTAGAGTCGGGTCACGAAATTTCACAGAGATGATCTACACATGAAAATAAGAGATCTGTGAATTTTTGGTAATTTTTGGATAAAAGATGAATATTTGGTGAATTTAATGCTCGGTTTTGGCCAAAAATAGTGAAAAATAGCTAAACTTGATGAAAAATTCTGGAAAATTTAAGATAAGCTTTTTATAACATATAAAAGTCACCCACAAAATTTGAGATCAGTTGGAAAAGACTAAGTAGGCTTTTCGGTGAAACGATTTCTAGGGCTTTCTAGCTCGGTTTTGGGTGAAAATGGCTTGAAAAATGAGTTTTAAATTCTGGAAAAATTCCAGGGAGTTATGAGGATGGCAAGGATCATCCCAGAAAAATTTGGGATTTTTCTAAAGTGTTTTGGTATTTTTGACATATTTAGTGTATTAAAAAGGTTTAAAAATAGATAAATAAATGTAAATATAGGAAAATAAATCTGGAAAATTTTGTAAAATTTTCTTTCTGTCAAAATAAGTTTTGTGGAAAATTTCAAGACCCGAGACTAAACGGGTAATTATTTGTGCTAAAATGAACATAAAAACAAATATTTAAAGCTTAAAACGTGTAAACCGGCAAAACTCGCATAAGCGAGCTGACTGGTATATAAAAACCTAAAAATGGACTATTTTCATAAATCTAATTAAATTAAGTAAAAATAAATCATCCGAAAATTATTCGGATGATTTGGGTAATTTTACCCGATTTTACTGTTTCCGGCACCTAAATGACGGAAACGGGCCCCGCGGCCAAACGGGGTGTCAAACCGAGCTCTAATTTCATCACTTTAACTAAAATAACAGTCAAACACCATTTTTGGGTTAAGTGTGAATAAACTCATTTTTGAAACTAAAAACGGACGACCGTGCTAGGCACGCAAATCAAGGAAAACATAAAAATGATGATTTTGACCGTCCGACTCTAAGTAATGGCACAATCTGAGTCCTTAGGAGTGTCACGGGGTTAACATTGTCCCCGGATCGAGTACAGTACTGGGTTAACAATGTCCCCAGATGTACCGATTAATACAGATTTAGTTTATGGGAATTATATAGTAACGACTAGATATTATATTACAGATCCCGGCACGTAGCTGTTCATTGTAGTACCCACCGACTCACAAAAAGGTGAGTTTTCACAAGCCCCTTTTAATGAACTGTTTTAAATATTTTCCCGGGGCGGAAAGCATGATTGTGTTAAATTATCTAAGTACATACCGATCGTATGGAAACACTTGTATATTTTTATATATATATATATGGTATGATGCATAGAATAGATAATTTGTTTATCGGGTGGAATTGTTCTGGGGTAACTTAGTTCCCAGAGGGTTATTGGATATATTTCTGGGTTAACAGTGTTCCCAGAGGGTATTGGATATGTTTCTGGGTTAACAGTGTCCCCAGAGGTTACTGGATATGGTTCTGGGTTAACAGTGTCCCCAGAGGTTATTGGATATGGTTCTGGGTTAACAGTGTC
Source organism: Bidens hawaiensis (assembly GCF_021521415.1). Taxonomy (NCBI): domain Eukaryota; kingdom Viridiplantae; phylum Streptophyta; class Magnoliopsida; order Asterales; family Asteraceae; genus Bidens; species Bidens hawaiensis. The sequence continues at coordinate 13,358 of NW_027497261.1, read as the reverse complement.
CCCAGAGGGTATTTGATATGCGCTGGGTTAACAGTGTCCCCAGGGGTTATTTGATATGTACTGGGTTAACAGTGTCCCCAGGGGTTATTGGATATGTTCTGGGTTAACAGTGTCCCCAGGGGTCATTTAATGTGTTTTTGGGTTAATAGAGTTTTCATTAACGGGCTTAGCATAATTTCATCATTAACATATGATTTTTATACTGATCTATGGTTTATTTAAATTAGTGAAACTCACCAACTATTCGTAGTTGACCCGTTTTCTTTACATGCTTTCTAGGTATGCCCAAGTTAGAATGATTGGTATGTGCTTAACTATCTGTGCTACCTGTTGGAAGATTGCTGCTCTGTGTTTTGTAATGAATATATATTAATGTCTTATCGGTAAAACATGTGTGTAACACCTAGACAGTAACGAAACTCGCAACAATGTAATATGTTATAAATTAATGTAGTGGTATTTTCTTTATAAGCAATGCTGTTGATATCAGATGTGTCTGTTGCATCCCGTGTACGTTTCCGCTGCGGTTACGGGGTTTTACAATTTGTTATTCTCATATGACTTGTTGCAGCTACGTATTTTGTTATATATACTATATATAGTATCGCGCATCGCCGCCAGTATTAATAACTCAACCAATCCAACCCCTCCGAGCAATCAAACGCCCATAAATAATGGCGGGGAACATAATGCTAATCCTCCACCTACTGATAACACGATTCCGAGTAATGACACACCGCCTACGGTGGTCGCTACAGACAGTAATGGCCCTATACCTACCGTAGAGACCAACCGCACTGGACCATCTAGGGGTTGTTCAATCAAGGACTTTATGTTATGCAAGCCTTTAGAGTTTAACGGGTCGGAAGGACCGAATGGGTTAGTGAAATGGATAGAGAAAATAGAATCAGTGATGAATATCAGCAACTGTCCCGAGGATTGTGTCGTTAAGTACGCCACCTGTACGTTCACAGACCATGCCTTGACATGGTGGAACACCATAGTACAGACTCGAGGTCAGGCGGCGACAAACCGCATGACCTGGGCAGAGCTTAAGGATCTTGTTTTGAAACATTTCTGCCCAAAGAATGAATTGCAGAAACTGGAACATGAGTTGTGGAACCTGGAAATGCAGGGGGCGGACCACTTGGGATATACCAACCGGTTTAATGAACTGTCACGATTAGTGCCGTGGTTGGTCACCCCAGAGTCAAAGAGGGTGGAACGTTATATTTGGGGACTTACTCCAGTAGTGAGGAGTATAGTTAACGCGGGAGGACACCAGACGTATGAGGGTGCAGTGACACAGGCTGGTATTGTCACGTATGATTTCTTAAGGAGTGGATCGCTAAAAGCGACAGGAGAGTCGGCTGGAGGAAAGCGAGGTACGTGTGACAATAGGATCCGGGAGAAACAGCAAGGTAAACGTGCTAGACCCACTGCCTAGAACTACGCCATGACTAGTTCGGGCGGAAGGCAAGAACCGCAGAGGGGAACGTTTCCTAAATGTGGGAAATGTGGTTACCACCATGGTGGCGTGTGCAAAGAGGTGGTGTGCCACCGGTGTGGCAGGTTTGGGCACTACGCACCCAGTTGTAGGACAAACTTGAACAACCTGAACCGTCAACCGCAACCTATCCGTGCGCAATCATTTAGGAACCAACCAACCCAACAGCAAAACCCCCAAGGAAACCAATTGGTGACCACCAGCCGTGCTTGCTACGAATGCGGTAGCACAGATCACTTCAAGAAAAACTGTCCGAAGCTGAATCAAGGAAGAAATGGGCGGCAACCCGCGGGCCAGGCATCGTCGTCCAACCCGGCGAGAAGCCGAGCTTTCGTGATAGGGGCGAGCGAAGCACGTCAGGACCCCAGCGTAGTGACAGGTACATTCCTTGTTTCTGACCATTACGCTTCTGTATTATTTGATACGGGTGCTGATAGAAGTTTCGTCTCCGTTAAATTCCTGTCATTAGCAAACATGCCGGTTAGTGAATCCATAGAACCCTATACCGTAGAAGTTGCTAACGGTAAGACCATTATAGTCAATCAAATTGTTCGGAATTGTCCTTTTATCCTAAACGAACAATCCTTCCTGATTGACTTGTTACCAGTAGAACTGGGTAGTTTTGATGTGATAGTGGGAATGGATTGGTTAGCACGCAACAAGGTAGAAATAAATTGTGAAAAGAAACTCGTCAAAATCCGGGTGTCGGATGACGAAGAAGTGTTAGTGCAGGGTGATAAATCGGGCAATATGATGCCATTTATATCTCACCTCAAGGCGCTAAAATATATGCGTCAGGGATGTGTGGCGTATCTAGCGAGTCTGACGGCCACTGATTCTGAGGAAAAACGAGTGGACGATATTCCCGTGGTACGCGAATTTCCACAAGTTTTCCCAGAAGAACTTCCTGGATTACCGCCAACCCGACAAGTCGAATTCAGAATCGACTTATTACCTCAAGTCGGCCCTGTTGCTAAGGCCCCTTACAGACTTGCACCGTCCGAGATGCAAGAACTATCCAACCAGTTGCAGGAATTGTTGGATAAGGGGTTTATACGTCCCAGTTATTCCCCGTGGGGTGCACCTGTACTATTTGTGAAAAAGAAGGACGGAAGCCTTCGAATGTGCATTGACTACAGGGAATTGAACAAATTAACCATCAAAAATAGGTATCCTCTTCCCCGAATCGATGATTTGTTCGACCAACTACAAGGTGCGAGCTATTTCTCAAAAATTGATCTTAGATCGGGATACCACCAAGTTAGAATTCAAGAGGAGGATATCCCGAAAACCGCGTTTCGGACTCGCTACGGCCACTACGAATTTTTAGTTATGCCTTTTGGGCTAACAAATGCGCCAGCGGTGTTCATGGATCTCATGAACCGAGTCTGTAAACCCTACCTCGACAAATTCGTCATTGTATTTATTGACGATATTTTGATATATTCAAAAAGTAAAGAAGAACATGAGCGACATTTGAGGTTAATTTTGGAACTTTTGGATCAGGAGAAGTTGTATGCAAAATTCTCCAAGTGTAACTTCTGGTTACAAGAGGTGCAATTCCTCGGTCACGTTATAAACCACCAAGGAATACACGTTGATCCTAGTAAAGTTGAAGCAATTAAGGATTGGCAAGCGCCTAAATCTCCGAAGGAAATCCGCCAATTCTTAGGCTTAGCTGGATACTATCGTCAATTTATAGAGAACTTTTCCAGCATCGCCCAACCTTTAACCCTCCTGACTCAAAAGGATCGGAAATATGAATGGGGTGAAGAGCAGGAAACGGCGTTTCAAACGCTAAAGCAAAGGTTGTGTCAAGCGCCAATCTTAAGTCTCCCCGACGGAGACGATGGATTTGTTGTATATTGTGACGCATCCCGTAAAGGGTTAGGATGTGTGTTAATGCAAAATAAAAAGGTCATAGCCTATGCGTCTCGACAGTTAAAAGTTCATGAGAAAAACTACACTACTCATGACTTGGAACTGGGAGCAGTCATCTTTGCACTTAAAATCTGGAGACACTATCTCTACGGTACAAAGTGCACCATATTCACTGATCATAAAAGTTTGCAACACATATTCGATCAGAAAGAACTGAATATGAGCAACGAAGATGGGTCGAGTTGCAGAGTGACTATGACTGTGACATTCGATATCACCTCGGCAAGGCTAACGTCGTAGCCGATGCCTTGAGTAGGAAGGATCGGGTTAAACCATTGCGAGTGCGGGCGTTGGGGATGATAGTCCAGTCAAACCTTTCGGATTTGATTCGAGTCGCTCAACGCGAGGCGTTGAAAGAGGACCAATTGGATAAAGAAGGACTTTACGGGAATGAGAAGAATTTCGAACAGCGTGTGGACGAAATTCTCTATTTCAAAAATCGGATTTGGATCCCGACCCTCCATGACCTTCGTGAATTAATCATGGACGAAGCGCATAAGTCGAAATATTCCATACATCCGGGATCTGATAAAATGTACCAGGATGTGAAAGAATTTTACTGGTGGCCAGGTTTGAAAAAGGATATAGCCACATACGTCGGCAAGTGTACGACGTGTGCGAGGGTTAAGGCGGAGCACCAGAAACCTTCGGGAATGTTACAACAACCGGAAATTCCGGAGTGGAAGTGGGAACAGATCACAATGGATTTTGTGACGCATCTCCCCAAGACGCCCCGAGGTCATGATGCGATTTGGGTAATCGTGGATCGATTAACCAAATCGGCACATTTTATTCCAATTAGAAATAATTATAACACCGAGAGACTTGCGCAAATTTATATAAATGAAATAGTGTCTCGTCATGGCATCCCCATCTCGATCATCTCCGATAGGGATAGCCATTTCACCTCCAAACTTTGGCAAGCTGTTCAAGAAGCATTGGGAACACGTATTGACCTAAGCACAGCTTACCACCCTCAGACCGATGGTCAGTCTGAGAGGACCATTCAAACTTTGGAGGATTTGCTTCGTGCCTGCGTACTGGACTTTAAGGGAAATTGGGATCAACATCTCCCACTCGTTGAATTTTCCTATAATAATAGTTACCATAGCAGTATAAAGGCAGCACCTTATGAAGCATTGTATGGGCGGAAGTGCCGATCACCACTTTGCTGGTCTGAAGTGGGAGACCCGCAGGTCATTAGATCGGATCTGGTCCAGGAGACGACCAGCAAGATTCTTGAAATTAAGAACAACCTAAAAGCCGCGCGGGACCGGCAGAAGAGTTATGCCGATACCCGTCGAAAACCGTTGTCATTTGAGAAGGGTGAAAAAGTATATTTGAAAGTATCACCCTGGAAAGGAGTGGTCAGATTTGGAAAGGCGGGGAAGTTGGCCCCTAGATATATTAGACCATTCATTATTACTGCAAAGATCGGTCCGGTAGCTTACCGACTAGAACTGCCTGAGGAACTAAGTGCAGTTCATAACGTGTTTCATGTGTCAAATTTGAAAAGATGTCTGGCGGATGAGACATCGGTGTTACCCTTAGAGGGTGTTCAAATAAGTGATAGGCTCAACTTCGTAGAGGAGCCCATCGAAATAGTGGACGGTAAAATCAAGCAACTTAGACACAATAAGATCTCGTTGGTCAAAGTTAGATGGAATTCGCAACGAGGCCCAGAATTTACTTGGGAACGAAAGGATGAATTTCGGAAGAAATACCCCCACATATTTCCTCAAAAGGAAGTAGTTGACATGTAAAATTTCGAGGACGAAATTTTTATAATGGGGGGAGAATGTAACGATTCCGGCAAATCCAGGTATACCCTAGCCGGTATATACTATTTACGTGTCATTTAAATATTGATTATATGAGTTATAGTACGTATATACGAGTATATATGATTCATAGTACGAATCATACTCGATTATATAGTGAATCGTATTGGAATTACAATTAACCAATGAACGATTATTGAAACCCGAACGAATCGGGAATTACATTATAGACGAAGTATATAATGTTTAGTGATATTTACGAAGTATTAATGCTTCGGGATAAGTAAATTATAGCACAGAAAAAGGATTTCGATTTATTAGTACGTCGGTACGATAAACGAAACCTTTAACACCAAACCAAGCAAGAGACGATCAACCAAGCCGAAAAAGATGCGTAATTATTAATAATATGATGTTTTAATGTCACGGGTTAAGTTTTTAAAGTTTTTAAATCAGTTTTATGTAAATTTTATTTTAACCCGGAAAACGACCATTTTATGCTCGTTTTAGGCCGAATTACGAGTTTAAACGAGAAACGAACTGAACCAGATTATCCACAACATTATCCGGATTGTGTAATCCAAATGTGTGGCCATGGGTTGAGATGTGGGCCCCCCCCCACACACCACCACTTGGCCGGCCATGTATACACACACACATTCCATTCCTTTCTTTTTTTTTACAACACATTTCACATAAAAACTCTCTCAAATCTCTAACTCTTTCAAGTGTTCATCAAATCCATCCCTTCTAATCAAGAACACAAGGTATAAACATGTTATAATACATGATCTTTGGTGTTGATTTCTTTATTTTGAGTTGTTTTGCAAGAACAAGAGGTTCCAAGTGAAATATGGGTGAAAACCCGAGATGGAACCGGTTCTCGTATGATCAAGGGATGTATACAAGTTATACAAAGGATCTTGATCCAAGTAATGAGTTAAAAGTGTTTAGAATAAAATTTTACGGTTAAAATCTTGTTAAAATGGATTTCCAAGTGAAAGATGGGTGAAAACCCGAGATGAAACCGACTCTTGCATGATCAAGAGATGTATACATGTTATACAAAGGATCTTGGTCCAGGAAATGAGTAAAAAGAGTCGAGAACGGATTTTTACGGTTAAAACCTTTGTTTTTACATAAAAACCGACACTTTGAAAGAAATGGTTTGATTGTTGGTATAGTTTGCTTGGTATAGTGTTATTGTGCTTGTAAGTGTTGTATCTAGCGGCTAGCAAAGGCTAGAAACCGAGATCCTTGCGATCTAAAGCTAGAAAACACAAGATAGTTCGGTTTTCGTGTGGTTATGAAATTTGGACAGATTATAGCACGCTTAGAGTCGGGTCACGAAATTTCACAGAGATGATCTACACATGAAAATAAGAGATATGTGAATTTTTGGTAATTTTTGGATAAAAGATGAATATTTGGTGAATTTAATGCTCGGTTTTGGCCAAAAATAGTGAAAAATAGCTAAACTTGATGAAAAATTCTGGAAAATTTAAGATAAGCTTTTTATAACATATAAAAGTCACCCACAAAATTTGAGCTCAGTTGGAAAAGACTAAGTAGGCTTTTCGGTGAAACGATTTCTAGGGCTTTCTAGCTCGGTTTTGGGTGAAAATGGCTTGAAAAATGAGTTTTAAATTCTGGAAAAATTCCAGGGAGTTATGAGGATGGCAAGGATCATCCCAGAAAAATTTGGGATTTTTCTAAAGTGTTTTGGTATTTTTGACATATTTAGTGTATTAAAAAGGTTTAAAAATAGATAAATAAATGTAAATATAGGAAAATAAATCTGGAAAATTTTGTAAAATTTTCTTTCTGTCAAAATAAGTTTTGTGGAAAATTTCAAGACCCGAGACTAAACGGGTAATTATTTGTGCTAAAATGAACATAAAAACAAATATTTAAAGCTTAAAACGTGTAAACCGGCAAAACTCGCATAAGCGAGCTGACTGGTATATAAAAACCTAAAAATGGACTATTTTCATAAATCTAATTAAATTAAGTAAAAATAAATCATCCGAAAATAATTCGGATGATTTGGGTAATTTTACCCGATTTTACTGTTTCCGGCACCTAAATGACGGAAACGGGCCCCGCGGCCAAACGGGGTGTCAAACCGAGCTCTAATTTCATCACTTTAACTAAAATAACAGTCAAACACCATTTTTGGGTTAAGTGTGAATAAACTCATTTTTGAAACTAAAAACGGACGACCGTGCTAGGCACGCAAATCAAGGAAAACATAAAAATGATGATTTTGACGGTCCGACTCTAAGTAATGGCACAATCTGAGTCCTTAGGAGTGTCACGGGGTTAACATTGTCCCCGGATCGAGTACAGTACTGGGTTAACAATGTCCCCAGATGTACCGATTAATACAGATTTAGTTTATGGGAATTATATAGTAACGACTAGATATTATATTACAGATCCCGGCACGTAGCTGTTCATTGTAGTACCCACCGACTCACAAAAAGGTGAGTTTTCACAAGCCCCTTTTAATGAACTGTTTTAAATATTTTCCCGGGGCGGAAAGCATGATTGTGTTAAATTATCTAAGTACATACCGATCGTATGGAAACACTTGTATATTTTTATATATATATATGGTATGATGCATAGAATAGATAATTTGTTTATCGGGTGGAATTGTTCTGGGGTAACTTAGTTCCCAGAGGGTTATTGGATATATTTCTGGGTTAACAGTGTTCCCAGAGGGTATTGGATATGTTTCTGGGTTAACAGTGTCCCCAGAGGTTACTGGATATGGTTCTGGGTTAACAGTGTCCCCAGAGGTTATTGGATATGGTTCTGGGTTAACAGTGTCCCCAGAGGGTATTTGATATGTGCTGGGTTAACAGTGTCCCCAGGGGTTATTTGATATGTACTGGGTTAACAGTGTCCCCAGGGGTTATTGGATATGTTCTGGGTTAACAGTGTCCCCAGGGGTCATTTAATGTGTTTTTGGGTTAATAGAGTTTTCATTAACGGGCTTAGCATAATTTCATCATTAACATATGATTTTTATACTGATCTATGGTTTATTTAAATTAGTGAAACTCACCAACTATTCGTAGTTGACCCGTTTTCTTTACATGCTTTCTAGGTATGCCCAAGTTGGAATGATTGATATGTGCTTAACTATCTGTGCTACCTGTTGGAAGCTTGCTGCTCTGTGTTTTGTAATGAATATATATTAATGTCTTATCGGTAAAACATGTGTGTAACACCTAGACAGTAACGAAACTCGCAACAATGTAATATGTTATAAATTAATGTAGTGGTATTTTCTTTATAAGCAATGCTGTTGATATCAGATGTGTCTGTTGCATCCCGTGTACGTTTCCGCTGCGGTTACGGGGTGTTACAATTTGTTATTCTCATATGACTTGTTGCAGCTACGTATTTTGTTATATATACTATATATACAACTAAACTGGTGTGTTGCTCACTCAACATGTGTTGTTGACAAAATTCTATTTTATACGCATATGCAGGTTATCGCTTGAATTAGTTGCAAGACTTTGTGAAGATTTAGTGAAGAATTATGTTAGAAAAGATAAAATCAAGAATTAAATATTTGTTTATTGTTTGTTTAATGAGTTGTACTTCGTATTTGATTTATTTGAAAAATGAATAAAATTAATAGATATTGTCATTTAAATATTGTGCATGATAGTAACCTTGAGAGCTGTGACAATCAGTTCGCGCCCCGGCCTTTCCGCCGTAGGTTGGGGTGTGACAGATTGGTATCAGAGCCAAAGGTTTAAGATAGGTCGTTAGAACTTGCCTTTGACACGTGTTTAGGAACCCTATACGTGCCTATCTGTTTACCTTTATGTGTTCAATTTTAAATTGTTTACAAATTTCCTAGATAATAATTATTATTATTTATTCTTATGCACACACACACACACAAACTCCGAGGCTATGCCTCAACATTCAAAGAAAACTTTTCAAAAATATATTGCTTTTTATTTTCGGGAAATTCCTTAAGAATTCCCACCTGTTGTTTTCACTCATACACCTTAAGGCGAGGTTATGTGGCATGTCCCTACGATAAATAAAATGGGAAGAGAAACTGTGAGTTGGGCACTGGAAAAACGGTTCCAAGAACCAAGGTAAGACGCTATTCCTTACCTGGGTGATAACTTGACCACAGTACTCAACCCTATGGACCCGAGCAAGACCCATAAATGCCATATGACCGACACCTTAGGTTTGATTTTATCCAAATTCACAGTGGATCGTGGATAAACTCGGTTTTCTCGATTATCGTGTTCCGTTATTTAAATGGTTATTTGGGTGAAAAATCCATGGAACCCATGGGCACTCCTACTCTCCATTTCTTAACTTGTTTTCGTATTTTTATTGGAGTAATCAAACGTGGTGGTTCACAAGATACTCCGACTACCATATTTATTTCGATAGTTCGTCGTTTAGTTTGGTCGGTTTAAAACGCCGTGTAACGCTCATTGGGCCGACAAACTTCATTGCATTGTTAATTCGTTAATTAGTTGGGACAATCAAATTGCCATGTAACGCTCATGGGCTGTCAAACTCAGTTGTTTTTCGTTAGTTCGTTGGGCCATTCAAATTGCCATGGAAAGCTCATGGGAGGCCAACACCCATAATTTATATTTCGTTAGTTTATTGTAAACTTAATAATCTAAATTTTAAACTGACGTAACTCCTCATGTAGTCAACACACATTAAACTTATTGACTACATCATTTAATAACTATTTACTCTATGTACCCCCATCATCTTATAAACTTTTACTTTTAATCCTCACGACGCAAATCCCGTCACTTCTTCACGCAACGTTATTATAGGTGATCTACATAGTTAAAACATTTCACTATTCTTATGATTTCCTCAATTTATCCTTCATCTTTAAATCCTCATTTTTGGTCCCTATAGAATGACTCATCAAAGAACTCACCGTCGTCCTCAACATCATCTTCTAATTCTCACAATCACCGTATGGCTGCCTGTATCGCCAAAGAGATAGCTGCTAAAATCCCTAGGATAGTGACCCAAATTCAAAACATCATTACAGTCGATTTCAACTTTTCCCACAAATTCCTCTGCTAGTGACTGCAAACATCTACCGCCACGCATCCTCACAACAAGAAACGTAAGAATCTTACTGCAACAAATCCTACCCAGCTACAAGCCTCCTCAAACAAGAAACCTTACCTTGGTCGTTTTACGTCATGCTTCGTTTGTATTCATCATCACTCGGTTAAATCCCTATGCCGTCGTTGCACCCAATGTAGCTTATGGTCATCTTGTTAACACCTGTCGTGTCCCGCATACTACACAAGCTGTTCCGCAACAACCTACCCCTCTTGCTCAACTCGGTAATCCTAACACTCGTATTTCCTACCATTGTAAGGACCCAGGTTACCTCCGTAATGCGTGCCCTCAACTTACCCAAGCTCCTCAAGCCCAATCTACGACTACACCCTACTACTTGACCCATGCTTACCAGGTTCAAACCCATCAACTCATGTCCCTCAAGACCATCCTATTAATCAAAGTCAACCTTACTTAACCCAACACTACCAAACCTCGCAACCACAAGCTCAAGTTTACCAGACGTATTTCCACCAAACAACTCTCTTGCAAACCATTCAAGCTCCAGTTTTCCAAGCAATGCCGAATAATCTACCTTAACCACTCCAAATTCCGCAACTCCTCATGGTGCCTCAAGTTACGTCAGTCAAGCTACTCATCGATATTGAAGACGCTTGCTGTTTTCTTTATCTATCTTACCTTATCTTGTCTTTTTCTTAATTATTGTAATGCCTCTTATGACCTTTTGAACTATATATCTTTTATAATCTATCTTATGAATAAAGTTTCTTTTTGATTAAATAGATTGTTTATTTAAGCTTACTTCTATCTTATTTCTCTTATCTTCACTATTTATAAGTTACCTTTCTTAAATTTTAAATACTTATATCTTTATGTTTAAAAGTCGTCCTAAAAATTTCTTTCCTTTATTAAAATTCACTACAACTTAAAAATTATTTATACATTGGTGACTTTCTATTGTTATAAATTAAAACTCCTTAAAACTTTTGTTTCCTCAAATTCATGTTTTTTAATCAAACGTTTTGTAAATCCACACGATGGGACGAATCATGTGAACCATCCGACGATAACAATAATTATGGTCCGGAACATAATTATCGAAGTCCTCGCATGGAAATCATGAAGCGTAAAGTTGTGTGTCATACTATAGAATTGAAAGTAGTTGAGATAATGGTACAAATGTAGAAATGATAAGGAAATGGTGGATACGCCGCTGGTACATCCTATATATTAGCTTCCTTATCGGATTTGCATTTGGAGCGTTGTTTTAAACTATTCAAAGTTCCGCTATATGATAATTTTTTTTTTAAATCTAAGTTTAAAATTTTCATTTCCTCAAAATTTATTGGTGTTGTTATAGTATCCTTTAATTTCGGGACGAAATTCCTAAAGTAGGGGAGACTGTAAAAACTCGGATTTTTATAAATCAATATTCATTAATCATATTACCCGATCTATTATTTTTATGTTCAGAAAATTTTGTCGCGCCTATCGAGTATATAAATTTTTATAATATTATTACTAGTTATTTATATAATATATGTTTATAACTTTCAACTTATGACAAAGATCACCCTTAACTAAACTATTAACCCTTTTGTGCGCATCCTCAAACATCAGGGACTGAAATTGAAGTTAATGTAATAACCCATTATACCAACAGGATACCCATAACCCATATTCTGATCCAAACCCTAAATCGCAACCCGGTTATCAATTGGTATGTCTTGGACCTCAATTCTCGTTGTGTTTATGGAAATTGGACCTATACTCGCGTTATACTTACCATATGCGGCATAACCGACAAGCTAATTGTGTTAACTCAATCTCGTGGATTCGTTTTACCTATTTCGTTTGAACCGACCTTAAACCCTAACTCGTTATACACGCAATGGATTATATAAATCCAATTAACCTTGCAGTTAGCATCTCTACATCATCGCCGTCCATAACCCTCCAATCAATTGTGTTATATCATCTGTTAGAGTGTTCGTACATGCTCATCTCGTCGCCGGCCCTATCTTCTTCCGTTTACCCTCCTCCGATCATTGGTCAGGTAATTGTGATACATGGTTTTTAATCGCGCTATCATGTAGATCAAAAGCCCTATGGTAAATATGATCCGATATAATGAATTTGATCAGTTTGATTTCTAGGGTTTATGATCAAATCTGATGAGAACTGAGTTTGTATTTAATATATGGAAACTGTTTCTTATCACTTGTAGCTGGTAGCCCAGTTCGTAATGTACGTTAGTTAAGGGGAAGGGGTCAGAGGTTCGACCCCTTGCACCCGTTTTTTTTTGGAGAATTATTATTATTATTATTCTTTTAATGAAATTTATAATTGTTTTAATTGACTTAAAACTATTTCTAATGAAAAACCGACTTCGTAACAATTGTTTAACTCTCGTTTTCGTTCTCGTATATACATAAAAGCTTATACACGTATATGTAAATATAAATAAAGTATATTATAATTTAAAGACTATATGCATATATATAAATAAATATATAACTTAAAATCTAAAGAAAATCAAATAAACTATATATATACTTAAATATAAAAAAATTTAAAAGTAATATTTATTAAGTTATTTTTTTATAAATTAGAATAATTACTTTCTTTTATAAGTCTATATATAATATTATAGTATTATAATATTTACTTATTAATGATTATCGAGTTGTTGTAATCGATCCCAAATCTTTATTAAGCATATCCGTTACTCTCATTTCTTTTAGGATTTAATGTTCGCGCGTGACTTTTTCCGTCTTCTCATTTTCTTAATCATCTTTGTTCGTCTTTGAGGTGAGTACCACATTCCCCTATTTTACTTCTTTTTCCACGTTTTGGGGACATATGCCTAAATAATATTTCTTATACATACTTATACTCAAAACTGCAACTTTGTCTTATGTTTTAACAACTTATACCTTACCTGTTTATGTGCTTATTTGATTTGTATGCTTCCGCATTCGGAGTGGTCCAACATAATCTCAGTCTAGTATGATCAT